>NC_089841.1:186214340-186514340 GCF_035609145.1 Eleutherodactylus coqui | reverse complement strand
ATATAGAACAAGCAACCAGTATGATCTTGGGAAAAGCAGGTTGTGAGCCCAAAAGAAACTGGATGACCAGTATAAGTAATGGTATTCTGTGTACAGTGCTGTGGAATATGTATATGCTATATAAATGAGTCCAATAAATAAACAAAAATGAACAAAATGACGTTCTCATTAGTTTCATAATGTCAACATTTTCCTTAGTGTTGTACAGAAATTTTGATTTTACAGATCAATCTCTGTCCCCAGTTGAACTAACTGTATGCCTAAAGCATAAAGCATAGAAAAAAGCAGCATCACTCAAAGTAGACTGAGTAGGGATTGCACACCGCCAACATCCTTGTTCATTACCATAAATGGAAGAAGACTGCAAGGTGTTTATTTCACCAAAATATATGCTTAATTTTGATGAAATATTTATAAACCTTGTAGTTGAAACTTCTAAATTGTTACATCGTTGTTGGGTGCTTAATTGTACAAATTTATCTTCACATCTAATACAATTTTCATCTGTCATAAAAAGATCCTTAGCTTTGATTGCTCTTTGTTGTTGTTGGACCAAAATAGATCTTTGAAGCCTTGACAAAGAAAATCACTGATATCATTGAGCCTGGAAAGAGGTTTAAAAAGATTACCAAACAATCAGTCATCTGAGGTCTAGGCACACAAGATGAGAATATTGTTTTTCCTCTTTACAAGTCACTGGTCAGACCACACATGAAATATTGAGTCTCCGTTTTGGGCACTGGTACTCAAGAAGGATATACCATAGCTTGTGCAGGTACAAAGGTGGGCAACTAAAGTAAAAAATGGAATGATCGGACTGCAATACCTAAACAGGTCTTCAAAAGTGGAATTATTTAGTTAAAAAAAAAGATGGCTATGGGGTGACCTAATAACTATGTATAAATATATCAAGGCACAATACAGAGATCTCTCTCATCTTCTATTTACAGCCAGGGCTGTGATTGTAACAAGGAGGCATCTAGAGAAAAGTAGGTTTCTACATCAACATGGAACGGGGTTCTTTACTGTAAGAACAGCGAGACTATGAAACTCTCTGCCTGAGGACTTGGTTATGGTGAATTCAATAAGAGAGTCTTGAATGATTTTCTTGAGCATTACAATATTACATGTTATAATCACTAATAACTCCAGACGGGTTGTTGAATAGAGGAGAAGGAAGGGGAGGAAGAGGAGAATAATTGGAGGATGAAGAAGAAGAGGGGGAGGAGGGAGAGGAGGAGAAGGAGGAATGGGAAGAAGAGGAGGAGACAGTAGAGGAGAAGCAGCAAGAGGAAGAGAAGGAGAAAAAAGAAAGAGGGAGAGGAGGAGGGAGAAAAAGGAAAGCGTAAAAGGAGGTAGAGCAAAAAGAGGAGGAAGAGGAGGAAGAAAAGGAAAAGGAAGAGGAGGAAGAGGAGGAGGGAGAGGAGGAGAAAAAAGACGAAGGAATAGGAGGAGGAGAAGAAGGAGGAAGACAAGGTAAAGGAGAAGGAAGATAAAGAGGAGGAAGTGGAAGAGAAGGTAAAGGAGGAGAAGCAGGAAGAGAATGAGAATGAAGGGGAAGAAAAAGAGAAAAAATGAATAGGAAGAGACAGAGAAGGAAAGGAGAAGGAAAAGAGTAAAATGTGGAAAAGAAAGAAAGAGGAAAATGAAGAACAAGAGGAGAAGTCTGGGGAAGAGTAAAAGGAGAATGAAAAGAAGGAGGAATAAAAGGAAGAGGAGGAGGACAAGGTAGGAGAAAAGTGGAGGAGGAAGATGAGAGGGAGGAAGAGAAAGAGAAGGAGGAGGAAGAGGCACAAGAGCAGGAAAAGTAGTAGGAGGAAAAGAAGGAGTAGGAGGTGGAGAGAGAGGGAAAGAGGAGGAGGAACAAAAAGAGGAAGTAGTGGAGGAGGAGAAAGAGGAAGAGTAGAAAGAAGTGGAAAAGTAAGGAAAGGGGGGGAGAAGGAAGAGGAGAAAGAATAGCAGGAAGAAGAGGAGAAAGTAGAGGAAGAGGAGGAGGAAAAAGAAGAGGAAAAGGGGTGAAGCGGAGGAAAAGGAAGAGTAGAGGAAAGAAAAGGAAAATTGAGAGGAGGAAAAAAAGGAGGAAAAGGAAACCGAGAAAGAGGAGTATGAAAAAGAGGAGGAAGAGGAGGAGTAGGAGCAGTAGGAAGAGGAGAAGGAAGAGGAAGAAGAAGAGTAGTGTCAGGGTAATTCTAAGTACAGCACCAATCAGGCCCACCCCACTTGCCCCGCTGCCGGCGGAAAGAAGAAAACACCACACGGAGGTCTGGTATAGTTTCTCACACGGGGACATGACTGCGCTGCGCACTTTATTACAGATTACATGAGATCTTATATCCTTTGGTCTCATCACTAGCAATGGGTGATGGGCTCATTGGCTAAAATTCACAGCATAACCATATATGGGAAGTCCGGATTTCCGGCCTGAGACAGTGAAAGTTCAGATGCATAGTTGAACAGTTGTTATCTTGCTACGGCGCCTCTGGAAAAACAGCCAAGTACGCGTCCTTGTGTCTGGTTCTTCCTTTGCTGGGTTTTAAGATACATTTTGTCTTTGTCTCGCAAGGCCTTTGGAATATCTGATGTAAGGCGACAGATTAAGTTTTTTCTCATTTGGAATTGAATAGAACTTGCATATAGGTATAAAGCATAAAAAACATATGGCAATATATATATATATATATATATATATATATATATATATACCCTCACAGTAGTAGGAGGAAAAGGATGAGAAAGAACAAGAGGAGGGAGAGGAATAGAGAGAGAATGAGGAGGAAGAAGAGGAAGTAGAGAAAAAGGAGAAAGAGGAGGAGGAGGAAGAAGGGCAGAAAGAAGAGGAAGAGGAAAAAGATGAAGAGGAAAAGGAAGAGGGGGAGGAAGAAGGAAAGAAAGTAGAAGAAAAGGAGGAGGAAGTGGCAGAGGGTGGGGAAAAGGAAGAAGAGGATGAAGAGGAAAAGGAAGAGGAGGAGAAGGAAAATGGAAAAGAGGAGGGAGAAGAGAAGTGAAGGGAGAGGAGAAAAAGGGGAGAGAGGAAGAGGAGGTAGAGAGAGCAGGAAGAGGAAAAAGAAGAGGAAGTAGGAGGACAAAGAGGATTTAGAGGAAGAGGGGAGAAAGTAGAAGCGGAAAAGCAGGAAAAAGAAGAAAAGGGGGAAAGAGGAGGAAGAGGAGTAGAAATGGGAGGAGGCAGAGGATTAGGAAAAGCAGAAAGAGGAAGAGGAGGACAAAGAGGAATTGGAGGAGGAAAAGAAAGAAGAGAAGAAAGAAAAGGTGGAAGATGAAGAAGTAGAGGAGGGAAAGGGGAAATAGGAGGAAGAGGAGGAGAAAAACGAAAAGGAGGAAGACGAGGAAAATGAATAGGAGAAAGAGGAGAGAGACAAAAGGAAGAAGAGGAGGAAAAAGAAGCGGAAGAGCAGAGGGAAAAGGAAGAGGAAGAGCAGAGGGAAAAGGAAAAGGAGAAGGAAGAGTAAGAGGAGAGAGAGAAGGAAAGGAAGAGGAGGAAGAGAGGGAGGAAGAGAGAGAGGAAGAAGAGGATGAGGGTTAGACTGAAAAGGAGGAGGAGCGGGAGGAAGAGGACAATAAAGAAGAGAAAGAGCAGGAATAGGCAAAGGAGGAAAAAAATAGTAAGAAAAAGAAGAGGGAAAATTGGGGAAAGAGGAGGAAGAAGAGAAGGAGTAAGAGGAGGAATAGGATGCTGAGTAAGAGGAGGAAGAAGGTGAGAAAGAGGAGGGAGAGAAGGAAGAGGAAAAAGAAGAATATGAGGAGGAAAAAGAAGAGAAAGAGGAGGAGGAAAAGGAGAAAAGGGAAGAAGGAGAAAGAGGAGGAAAAATAAGAGGAAGAGGGAAATCAGAACAAGAGAAGGAAGGAGAGGAAAATAAAGATGAAGAGTAAGATGAGGAAGATAAAGAGGAGAAGGAGAAAGAAGAGGAGGAGGAAGAGGGAAAGGAGGAGGGATAGGAAAATGAGAAGGAAGAAGAGAAAGCAGAAAATGAGGAAAAGTAGATGGCTTTTGTAGCTCAGTGATCTGCACTTTGGCCTTGTAGTGCTGGGGTTATAGATACACTGCAGATTATCAATAACATCTGCAAGGACTTTGTATGTTCTCTTCAGGGGCGTAACTTAGAGGATGCAGGGGATGTGGTTGCACCTGGGCCCAGGAGCCTTAGGGGGCCCAGAAGGCCTCTCTTCTCCATATAGGGAACCCAGTACTATGAATAAAGCATTATAGTTGGGGGTCCTGTTACAAGTTTTGCATCGGGGCCTGGGAGCTTCAAGTTATGCCTCTGGTTCTCTTTATATGTTTCTGGAGGTTTTGAACATCTTCAGATCTTCTGAAATCATGCCATTGTAAAATGGGGTGTAAACAGAAGAGTTAGTTGATTCATGAATAGATTACTTGCTATGGGAACAAGATTTAATAGTTTGGGGGACTGGATGGATTGATGCCTCTAATAGGAGTAAATAATTCATCTAAATCCTCATTCCATGGATAGAGCAAATGACCCTGACCAGACGCTTGTATGTGGCACTCATCAACATGGTCTGGGCAGTTGCAAATCCTACTGAGTCATGGCTATTGTGTTTGCACGATAGGTAAAACTTCTTATCAGACCACAAATTTAAGATGAATGTAGGCTAATACATGGAATGTTTGAATTTGTCTGATAGGAGCAACTCATACAAAGCACCTTCTTTTCTGGTTCATAAGGGGGTTGCTGATTGGGGGATCGGCTCTATGACATCTATACTCCTTTAAGACTTTTATTTTGTCAACAGAGGTTTGAAACCTATAAATGTTCAGTAAGATAACCTAATGTTAGTATTTGCAGGGTGTTGCTGTATTTTTCTGTGTGTTTGCACTGTGCATAACACTGTGTGGCAGTACCTGAGCAGAGCATGTCTTTCTTGAGCACTATTTATCTGTGTCTTGTGCGGCAATGTCTGCATGCTGTATGGCATGATTTATCTCAGCATTGTCCAGCACCATAAGCACTTTGTGCCATTATTTGGGTAATGTATGAAGGGTCTTCTGTCTGTGTGATAAATGATGATGTGCAGCAGCTTATTGTACAGCTCCCCGGTTAGAGTTTAGCACAGTGCTCCCATCGCACAGTAGTACACTGCTGAGTCTTCCACTTGTGTTCTGTTTATATAGAGATTTGTGAACCTCTGCTTGGTATTCAGAAACATAGTAAAACGTCCATGTGATGTGTGACCATTAGCACTGAGTAGCAGAATTGCTTGGATCTTCTGGTTGCTGACACGGTGGTACCATTGCAGGCCATACTCTGTGCCAGTGTAATTGCAGTTTATTTGGACATCTTCTCCCTCTGTAACAGTAATGTGTGGGTCCTGATGCACCAAATACTGTCCCAGGACTCCTGAAATAATACATATAACATGCCTATGAGACAATCAGTCTATTTATTCCTATCTTCCTTAGTTTGTCAAGATTTTGCTTCATTTCCTTAAGTTTTAATTTGAAAATATATCACCTGACTTCTGTAATTAGATCAGCTGCTGAGAGATAGTAATAATTTTATTAATGAATTGTAGTTATGCCAGATGATAATTTGACATAGTGAGAAATCTACCTGACAATCATCCATTGTTCCTGGCAGAGCCAAACACGGCTTCACACTTACTACTTACGGTGTAGTATAGAGATTGGTCTAATAAGCCGAGAAGCTTCTTTTGTACTAATAGGTAACTGTTACTGACTGATATTGTAACAGTTTTGGTGTCTTACCTGCAAGGAGTAAAGTAAAGACTACTGAGGTCCTCCTGACAGCTCTCATCATGTACGCCTCACAGGACTCTGTTCTGGGTTGTCATCACGTTGTACAGCTGCAGTTCTGGTGGTTTGTGGGTAGGATGTGGGAGTGGTGGATTTATTTACCTAGACCGGCGTGTTATACATTGGTTTAAGTAAAGAGCGCCCTGGAGTGAAGTGCGCTAAAATTATTAAGAGGAAATAGTGGAAAAGCAGATTACCAGTGATGGGGACTCTGTGCAGTATTCCTTTCAAGGTGCCAAAAAGTAGTATACTTTATTATATAACATACTACATGTTTTAGGCTAGGACCTAGTCCTTTATTATGTTTCCCACAATATGCTTCTTAATAAATTTGGCACATCTGGTTAATTCATGTGAAATCTATGTCAGTCAAATGCTGATGTAGATTTCTATTGCAATTTATGTTAGCTTTTGGCATAAATGACCATAAACCTGACTGCTTGCAATAGGCCATGCTTGTCTTTGCTAAGTCCTGCCCCTTATAGAAACTTGGCAAGTGACACATAAAATGCCAAAAAAATCACAAATGTTTTTGTCATCTGTGTACATTTCTGTATGTCATACATATGCGGTCCATATGTCCTTATTATTCTTCCATATATTATCGATTCTTTACATCTGCAAAAAAAAAAAGAAAAAGCAGTTCCCAATTCTTTTTTTTCCTCATCACTTAGCGTTGTGATGTTCATCGGTGATTGAGGTTCGGTTGTCATTTTACAGTAATTAGTTGTGGCTTTTGATGTAGTTACCGTTTTCACTTGTAAAACATTTAACACATTTCATTATGAAAAATGTAACCACATGAAGTTTTTCAAATGCAGTAGCGTTTTATTTAATATATAGTAAAATAAAAAAGTTATACTCACTTGTGCGGCTCCTGCCCTCTGCGATCCACGTCTTCACAGCTCACCCGCTGACTTTCAGTTAGTGCAACTTGTGATCGCTGAGGCCAGCGAGTGTGCCACATGATTGCTCTACCTGAAATTCACTGGGTAACTGTGGGCACAGATTGCAGAGGACAGGAGCTGGAGGAGCCACACAGGTAAGTATACCTATTTTTTTTCTTTTGGGCATTTCACCAAAACGTTTCTCCCCTCCACCGGCCTCAGTGCCCAACCGACCAGATATTTTCCTGGTGGGTTGAATAGTCAGTCCACCTCTGATTCCAGTGTTTAAGTATAAATGCACTACAGATGATATCAAATTTTCATTGTCAATCGCTGTTTCAGGCTCTTTCCGCCATCCTGTGTTTGTGCAGAATATTACATCCTGCAACATGACAGTTCACGCATTATCATTGTATGTCTCAGAAAGTTCTTTGCCATGTGCTCCAACATTTTGGTGTATTTACCCTTTTAGATATTTTCCAACATTTTATATGTGGTTACTAGTGCTATAAAATCTTATGTACGATAAATGTGTTATTTTTCTAAAACAATGTAAAGATTTATTAAAAATCTAAAGTTTTTAAAGTAGCAATTTTCTCATCTATGCTCATTATCAAAGTTTTTCTACATTCCATCAAAAAAATCAGGTGTTACATTTGTGCAGGCCGTGTGAACAGCAATCTACATGAATGCAATCTACATAGAGAACTGGATGGAGAATGGAAAGGGCTATACACTCAAACTTAAACATAAATATAAATCAGATGTGCATACCAACACCAGATGGCCAAATGCTTACCAATGAACTAATACATGTAGGCGAATGAAATTGCTTATAAACACGAGGTATTAGTTTGTATTTTGGCCAAAACACGTAAGCTCACAAGCCCACATCAAGGGACCTTGTTGTTTTGTGAGTCCCTACTCTATCAAAGTAACTAAGCAGGGCAATCATCCCAATAGAGATGGACCCACGCTGGAACCTAGGGGCCAATGTCTCGCCCTAGATGGTAATAGGCAGCAACAGAGAAAATACAAAGAAGATAGAAAACCACAAACAGGACATAGTTCACACAAGGTGTCTGCAAACTTACAGACAGACAAAATAAGGCCCTAGACTGATAGGACAAACAAACATGAATCAGGTGTCCAACAACCAATGGACAGGTAGATCAGATATAGGACGTAATACAGACACAAACCAAAACAGAACAACAGATGAAGTTCAGACAAGGGAAATCGAGAGAACCCAAACTGAACTGCATGCATGCAGACCACAAAGTAGATGGACAGAACCAGACAAAAATGAACAAAGATCTGCATAGCATGCATCCTAACACCCATGTAAGTTAAGAGATGTAAATGTATAAATGACCAGCACCCTCTAGCAAGGGGGGCTGGTATTTAAGTGAACAGACCTGTGGTGATTGGCTGGCTGGAGAGGTCCACACCATCAGCCCTCCAAATCAACCACACCTGCAGCAGTGTGCTCCTGAAAACTTGTAGAACTACAAATCCCAGGAGCACGAAGTAACAAAATTTATGAGAGATCATAGGTTTCAGGCGGAAATCTTGCAATGTCACCATTCCCTGAGACAGAACTGCTCCAAACCCCACCTCCAAAGCATTGATCTCAACAATGAGAGGCATAGAAGAACCTGGCTACACCAGAACTGGAGCCATAGCAAAACATTTCTTCAATTTCTGAAATGACTACAGTGCTCCCACAGGCCATTCAGTTGGGAAGCACCCCTTCTTGTTCGTAAGAAGTTCAACTATCATGGAAAAATCCCTATTGAATCTACGGTAATAGTTGGCGAACCCTAAGAACTTTTGTAGGGTTTTCACATTCTCCGGTAGGACGCAGTCCTGAACCGCTTGAACCTTCTCAAGGTGCATCTTGAAACCCTCCTGGGTAATAATGTGCTGCAGAAATGTGACCTTTTGCACAACAAACACACATTTTTTCACTTGGTGAAAAAACAATTCTTGGGCATAACGTGGAGGACCTGGCAAACATGGAAAACGGGAGAATCAAAATCAGCGGAAAAAAAATCTAAATATCTTCCAGGTAAACCAACACAAATCTGCCCACAAATTCATAGAGAACATCATTGATGAAAGACTGAAATACAGCAGGATCATTAGTGAGACAAATAGGCATCACCAGACTCTCATAATGCCCCTCCGGAGTATTAAATGAGGTCTTCCACTCCTCCTCTTCTTTAATCTGGATTAAGTTATATGCCCCACGCAAATCCAATTTGGAAAACCAATTGGAGCCTTTCAACTACAAAAACAGATCCGGGATAAGGGGAAGAGGGTTAGGATTGCGTTTCGGGATTTTGTTCAGTTCTCTAAAGTCAACACAGAGATGTAAACCACCATCTTTTTTCTTCACAAAGAAGAACCTAGCTGCTAACAGGGAACTAGAAGGCCATATTTGACTCATTTTCAAACTGTCCAGGATAAAGTCCTTCGGAGCTTGTCTTTCAGGGGCAGATATGTTGTACATGCAACTCTTGGGAAACTTGCAGTCAGGGAGAAGTTTAATTACACAGTCCTCCTTTCTGTGCAGCAGTAATTTGTCTGAGGGGGGGGGGGGGGGGTCTCTCCAGGCAAAACACATCAGTGAAGTCAGCAACAAATTTAGGTAACTCTTCTACCTAAATAGAATTAGGGATTCCATGAACTATAATGTTATAATTTCCATATGCAACAACCCAATCTTTAAATGAACACTAGGCACACAAAATCTCAGACATTTCAGAGATAGTGGAGAGGTGTCAATGGTGGACACAGGGATTGGAAAATCCAGAGAGTTCACCTCTAAGCCTAAACTCTTGTCTGTATCCAGGTGTATTAAATTGATGCCAGCTATACAATCCACTAAGTCTCCATTGCCCACCGTCAAAACACAGCACAGAAATCCTCGACAGGGGAGTCCCCTTGTCGCAAATGCCTGAGGTTTTTCTCTGCCACGGATACTCTATCAGGATCATCATATATTAGAACCAAGGCAGTGAAAAAGCTATCGACAGAGGTCAAGGCCATAGGCAAAGGGGGCAAGGAAAACACCCATGCTTGTGGTGCCCTTTGTAGCCAGGAAATTACAGTGCCCATCCTCTTGGCGTCATCACCTAAGGACCCTGAACATAGTCTAAAATAAAGTTTGCAGGCCTCTCGAAAATCCGAATTTCCGTCTGTCACCAGAAAAACAATCAGGTAAATCCAATTTTGGTTCTTTACTGGGAACCTGTAGAGCTAATTGTCGCTGTTTTGCCTCCGCAACTTCGACAGCTAGCAGCCCTAGCTCGTGCGACAGCACCTCAAGGGGATTCAAATCAACAAGCAGAATCTCAATGAGTAAGTATGGGTGGGTCAATCTGTTGCATCCTGATCGGACGTGCGGTGTACACAAACATAAGAATAAGCACAACCCTATGTAAAACAACCAAAAGCACGACCGTGCAACGTAAACACAAAATGAAACAAAGGGAATTGCTTTCCCTGTAAACACCTGCCCCCTCAGGGACCTCTGCCTAAACCTCAGGCGGACCGCTCTGATAAGAGCGGACCCACATGCATACCTTGGATACTAATAAATCCCTACCAGGGAGCCCTGATAACAAAAAGGAACAGTGCAATGCAACCAACAATTGTACTTCGCTTGTAGCAGTGGTCTTGTATTACATATACTGCGTTTATCCCCCACCCTTGCCTCCATTTGCAGTGGTGTCACGAACAATGAAACTGTACTGCTATGGAACTGGGTTGTCTTCAGCAACTAATCCAGGTTTAGTTTGGGCACTCACGGTAGCCGTGTTCTGGAGAACTAAGGTTGAGCGCCCAATCCTGCTTTTACTGTGGAGCAACTAACCCTACTGCTGGTGTGATAGTCTGGGAGGGCACATGACAGTCGGTTACACCTAGTAGTGGAATGAGGGACAATCACAGCTCAATGATGTCCTCAGTTCAGGACATCCTGCAGCCTCATGTATTGCCTTTAATGGCAGGCCTTCCATGAGGCATTTTTCAGCAGGATAGCAGGAAGAGAGAGCGGGGCTATGGGGGATTTACCCAAAGCAGGGAGAGACAGAGCGGGCTATGGGTTAATCCCCCATAGCCCTGATCTCTCTCTCTCCCTGCTATGGGGAAATCCTGAAGCCCTAAGGGGCTTCTTCTCTCTCTCCTCCTGGAGCAGCTGCCCGTTCACACGATTTTTAGTGCAGTATAGGCATGATATTTTTGCGCACATGTACTACGCTAAAACAGCACTTGTGTGAACGAGGCCTAAGGGAGCTTCCCTCCATACGCGCGATCTCCGAAGGTGCAAGGCACAATTTTTGGTGCTAAAATTTTATGGAATCTGACGAAAGTACCTCTCTATGCCTATGTATGAAATCACAAGTGTCCAGAGCTACAGAAGAGGCGCTATGCACCTAGGTGGGAACCCTATTATGGATGCACACTAAACACAAGAAGAATATGGTCATGCGCATAGGGCCTAAGTTGGTCATTATATAGCAGCCTTTAATGCAGGAAATATTCATATTTGATATAGAAAGAAGATACATAATAAATGTAATACATTTATGAAACTGTCTAAAAGAAAAACACTGTCTTAGTGCTCCTAGCAACCAATCACAGTGCAGCTTTCTTTTTGTATTCTGCCCTGTTAAAATTAAAGCCGAGCTCAGATTGGTTGCTAGAGGCAACTAAAACAGTTTATCTTTTAAATGGTCTCATAAATTTGCCCCAAAATGTTTACAGGGGTTTTCAGGAACTTGACCTTTGATGACCTATCCTCAGGCTAGATCATCAATATTTTATCAGTGGGGTTTGCTATTGGGGAGCAGCAGACAGCTCCATCTGCATTCCAGCAGCCCAGTCTGGTAATTGTAGGCACAGACCCCACTGAATTGAATGGGAACTATACCTGTAATTGCCAAACCAGGTAGCTGATATGTGGACGGAGCTGTCTGCTTACAGCTCCATCCACACTGGCAGTGGGTCGGATATCAGCTGATTGCTAGGAGTCCTGGAGATAGGTCATCAATAGTAAAGTCCTGGAAAACCCCTTTAACATATTATTTATTATTAAAATAATTTCAGACTGGGGAATGCAGAAAACAAAGCCGTAATACCGGGGCCAGTGGTACATATTATAATGATTTACTCATATTTTTATTCCTAAAGCTGCTCCTCTTTCAAAATGAACCCCAGCTGCTGATTTTCATTTAGCAGTAGAGATGAGCGAACACCAAAATGTTCGGGTGTTCGTTATTCGGAACGAACTTCCCGCGATGTTCGAGGGTTCGTTTCGAACAACGAACCCCATTGAAGTCAATGGGCGACCAGAGCATTTTTGTATTTCGCCGATGCTCGCTAAGGTTTTCATGTGTGAAAATCTGGGCAATTCAAGAAAGTGATGGGAATGACACAGAAACGGATAGGGCAGGCGAGGGGCTACATGTTGGGCTGCATCTCAAGTTCACAGTTCCCACTATTAAGCCACAATACCGGCAAGAGTGCCCCCCCCCCCTCCCAACAACTTTTACTTCTGAAAAGCCCTCATTAGCATGGCATACCTTTGCAAAGCACCACACTACCTCCAACAAAGCACAATCACTGCCTGGATGACACTCCGCTGCCACTTCTCCTGGGTTACATGCTGACCAACCGCCCCCCCTCCCCCCCACAGCGCACACCAAAGTGTCCCTGCGCAGCCTTCAGCTGCCCTCATGCCACGCCACACTCATGTCTATTTAGAAGTGCGTCTGCCATGAGGAGGAACCGCAGGCACACACTGCAGAGGGTTGGCATGGCTAGGCAGCGGCCCTCTTTAAAAGGGGCGGGGCGATAGCCCACAATGCTGTACAGAAGCAATGAGAAATAGAATCCTGTGCCACCGCCATCAGGAGCTGCACACGTAGGCATAGCAATGGGGAACCTATGTGCCACACACTATTCATTCTGTCAAGGTGTCTGCATGCCCCAGTTAGACCGGGCTTTTTAATTCATAGACACAGGCAGGTACAACTCCCTATTGTGAAGTCCCTGTCGACCCACAGCATGGGTGGGTGCCAGGAAGCCACCGGCGGTACATAGAAATATCCCATTGCATTGCCCAACACAGCTGAGGTAGTAATGTCATGCGTAATACAGGTGGGCTTCGGCCCACACTGCATGCCCCAGTCTGACCGGGGTTCTTTACAAGTGGACACATGTAGGTTACACTCCGTGTGCACCTACAGCATGGGTGGCTCCCTGGAACCCACCGGCGGTACATAAAAATATCCCATTGCATTGCCCAACACAGCTGAGGTAGTAATGTCGTGCTTAATGCAGGTGGGCTTCGGCCCACACTGCATGCCCCAGTAAGACTGGGGTTCTTTAGAAGTGGACACATGTAGGTTAAACTCCCTGTGGACCCACTGCCTGGGTGGGTGCCAGGAAGCCACCGGCGGTACATAGAAATATCCCATTGCATTGCCCAACACAGCTGAGGTAGTAATGTCGTGCGTAATACAGGTGGGCTTCGGCCCACACTGCATGCCCCAGTCAGACTGGGGTTCTTTACAAGTGTACAGATGTATTAAAAACTCCGTGTGCACCTAAAGCATGGGTGGCTCCCTGGAACCCACCGGCGGTACATAAAAATATCCCATTGCATTGCCCAACACAGCTGAGGTAGTAATGTCGTGCGTAATACAGGTGGGCTTCGGCCACACTGCATGCCACAGTCTGACCGGGGTTCTTTACAAGTGGACACATGTAGGTTACACTCCGTGTGCACCTACAGCATGGGTGGCTCCCTGGAACCCACCGGCGGTACACAAAAATATCCCATTGCATTGCCCAACACAGCTGAGGTAACGTCAGCTGTAATGCAGGTGGGCTAAAAATTAATTTGATTACACTGTAGGCGAGGGCCCACAAAAATTACTGTATCAACAGTACTAATGTACATCCCAAAAATTGGCCATGGCCAGCCAAGAGGGCAGGTGAAACCCATTAATCGCTTTGGTTAATGTGGCTTAAGTGGTAACTAGGCCTGGAGGCAGCCCAGTGTAACGAAAAATTGGTTCAAGTTAAAGTTCCAACGCTTTTAAGCGCATTGAAACTTATAAAAATTGTTCAGAAAAATTATTTGAGTGAGCCTTGTGGCCCTAAGAAAAATTGCCCGTTCAGCGTGATTACGTGAGGTTTCAGGAGGAGGAGCAGGAGGAGGAGGAGGAATATTAGACACAGATTGATGAAGCAGAAATGTCCCCGTTTTGGATGGTGAGAGAGAACGTAGCTTCCATCCGCGGGTGCAGCCTACGTATTGCTTACGTATCGCTGCTGTCCGCTGGTGGAGAACAGAAGTCTGGGGAAATCCAGCCTTTGTTCATCTTGATGAGTGTTAGCCTGTCGGCACTGTCGGTTGACAAGCGGCTACGCTTATCTGTGATGATTCCCCCAGCCGCACTAAACACCCTCTCCGACAAGACGCTAGCCGCAGGACAAGCAAGCACCTCCAGGGCATACAGCGCTAGTTCAAGCCACGTGTCCAGCTTCGACACCCAGTAGTTGTAGGGGGCAGAGGCGTCACCAAGGATGGTCGTGCGATCCGCTACGTACTCCCTCACCATCCTTTTACAGTGCTCCCGCCGACTCAGCCGTGACTGGGGAGCGGTGACACAGTCTTGGTGGGGAGCCATAAAGCTGGCCAGGCCCTTAAAGACTGTTGCACTGCCTGGGATGTACATGCTGCTCGATCTACGCACATCCCCTGCTACCTTGCCCTCGGTACTGCGCCTTCTGCCACTAGCGCTGTCGGCTGGGAATTTTACTTTCAGCTTGTCCGCAAGGGTCCTGTGGTATAGCAACACTCTCGAACCCCTTTCCTCTTCGGGAATCAGAGTGGGCAGGTTCTCCTTATACCGTGGATCGAGCAGTGTGTACACCCAGTAATCCGTCGTGGCCAGAATGCGTGCAACGCGAGGGTCACGAGAAAGGCATCCTAACATGAAGTCAGCCATGTGTGCCAGGGTACCTGTACGCAACACATGGCTGTCTTCACTAGGAAGATCACTTTCAGGATCCTCCTCCTCCTCCTCCTCCTCCTCCTCAGGCCATACACGCTGAAAGGATGACAGGCAATCAGCCGGTGTACCGTCAGCAGCGGCCCAAGCTGTCTCTTCCCCCTCCTCCTCATCCTCCTCATGCTCCTCCTCCTCCTCCTCAACGCGCTGAGAAATAGACATGAGGGTGCCCTGACTATCCAGCGGCATACTGTCTTCCCCCGCCCCCGTTTCCGAGCGCAAAGCAGCTGCCTTTATGGTTTGCAGGGAATTTCTCAAGATGCATAGCAGAGGAATGGTGACGCTAATGATTGTAGCATCGCCGCTCACCACCTGGGTAGACTCCTCAAAATTACCAAGGACATGGCAGATGTCTGCCAACCAGGCCCACTCTTCTGAAAGGAATTGAGGAGGCTGACTCCCACTGCGCCGCCCATGTTGGAGTTGGTATTCGACTATAGCTCTACGTTGTTCATAGAGCCTGGCCAACATGTGGAGCGTAGAGTTCCACCGTGTGGGCACGTCGCACAGCAGTCGGTGCACTGGCAGCTTAAAGTGATGTTGCAGGGTGCGCAGGGTGGCAGCGTCCGTGTGGGACTTGCGAAAATGTGCGCAGAGCCGGCGCGCCTTTACGAGCAGGTCTGACAAGCGTGGGTAGCTTATCAGAAAGCGCTGAACCACCAAATTAAAGACGTGGGCCAGGCATGGCACGTGCGTGAGGCTGCCGAGCTGCAGAGCCGCCACCAGGTTACGGCCGTTGTCACACACGACCATGCCCGGTTGGAGGCTCAGCGGCGCAAGCCAGCGGTCGGTCTGCTGTGTCAGACCCTGCAGCAGTTCGTGGGCCGTGTGCCTCTTATCGCCTAAGCTGAGTAGTTTCAGCACGGCCTGCTGACGCTTGCCCACCGCTGTGCTGCCACACCGCGCGACACCGACTGCTGGCGACATGCTGCTGCTAACACATCTTGATTGCGAGACAGAGGAGGAGGAGGAGGAGGAGGAGGGTGCTTTAGTGGAGGAAGCATACACCTCCGCAGATACCACCACCGAGCTGGGGCCCGCAATTCTGGGGGTGGGTAGGACATGAGCGGTCCCAGGCTCTGACTCTGTCCCAGCCTCCACTAAATTCACCCAATGTGCCGTCAGGGAGATGTAGTGGCCCTGCCCGCCTGTGCTTGTCCACGTGTCCGTAGTTAAGTGGACCGTGGCAGTAACCGCGTTGGTGAGGGCACGTACAATGTTGCGGGAGACGTGGTCGTGCAGGGCTGGGACGGCACATCGGGAAAAGTAGTGGCGACTGGGAACTGAGTAGCGCGGGGCCGCCGCCTCCATGATACTTTTAAAGGACTCCGTTTCCACAACCCTATACGGCAGCATCTCAAGGCTGATGAATTTTGCTATGCGGACGGTTAACGTTTGAGCGTGCGGGTGCGTGGCGGCGTACTTGCGCTTGCGCTCCAACAGTTGCGCAAGCGACGGCTGGACGGTGCGCTGAACTACACTGCTGGATGGGGCCGAGGACAGCGGAGGTGAGGGTGTGGGTGCAGGCCAGGAGCAACCTCACTGCAAGACAACTGTGTCTGATCGTCATCGTCCTCCTCACCCACAGAAAGTTGTTGAGACAGTTGGCGGAAGTCCCCAGCCTCTTCCCCCGGACCCCGGGAACTTTCCAATGGTTGGGCATCAGTGACGATAAACTCCTCTGGTGGGAGAGGAACCGCTGCTGCCCAATCTAAGCAGGGGCCCGAGAACAGTTCCTGGGAGTGTTCCCGCTCCTGAGCAGGTGTCATTGTAGTGGAGTGAGGAGGCTGGGAGGAAGGAGGAGCAGCAGACAGAGGATTCGGATTTGCAGCACTGGACGGCGCAGAACTGTGGGTGGATGATAGCTTGCTCGAAGCACTTTCTGCCATCCACGACAGGACCTGCTCACACTGCTCATTTTCTAATAAAGGTCTCCCGCGTGGACCCATTAATTGGGCGATGAATGTGGGGACACCAGAAACGTGCCTCTCTCCTAATCGCGCAGCAGTCTTGGCCCTCTGCGTCCTCGGCCGCGTCCACGTCCTCTAGGCCTACCCCTACCCCTCAGCATGCTGTATTACCAGTGATTTGATTTCACAGGCAGCTAATAAATTGGCGCAAGACTGCAGGCCAAATATAATTTTTTCCCTTTTTTGAAAACGAAAGGCCCCACTGCCTCTAGTGAATGTATAATCTAAGTTTAATAACTGTGCTGTGTCCCTACTATTGTGTCACAGAACGTGAGGGTAGCAGAGTTATTAACTGTGGCAGAGCAGGTATTTTTTTTCCCAATTAAGGAAAGCAAATGGCGAAGCCAGGAGTAAAACGTAGCTGGGTGCGTCTGATTTTTACAGGTTGCACACGCAGCCGACACGTGTCCACCGCCCTTAGGACGGACAGAGGCAGGACAAATAGAATTATTTTCAGTTTTTTTGCACCAAAAGGCAGCACTGCGTATATTCTATGAACATGAGAAGTTTAATAACTGTGCTGTTTTCCTGCTAATGTGTCACAGAACGTGAGGGTAGCAGAGTTATTAACTGTGGCAGAGCAGGTATTTTTTTTCCCAATTAAGGAAAGCAAATGGCGAAGCCAGGAGTAAAACGTAGCTGGGTGCGTCTGATTTTTACAGGTTGCACACGCAGCCGACACGTGTCCACCGCCCTTAGGACGGACAGAGGCAGGACAAATAGAATTATTTTCCGTTTTTTTGCACCAAAAGGCAGCACTGCGTATATTCTATGAACATGAGAAGTTTAATAACTGTGCTGTTTTCCTGCTAATGTGTCACAGAACGTGAGGGTAGCAGAGTTATTAACTGTGGCAGAGCAGGTATTTTTTTTCCCAATTAAGGAAAGCAAATGGCGAAGCCAGGAGTAAAACGTAGCTGGGTGCGTCTGATTTTTACAGGTTGCACACGCAGCCGACATGTGTCCACCGCCCTTAGGACGGACAGAGGCAGGACAAATAGAATTATTTTCCGTTTTTTTGCACCAAAAGGCAGCACTGCGTATATTCTATGAACATGAGAAGTTTAATAACTGTGCTGTTTTCCTGCTAATGTGTCACAGAACGTGAGGGTAGCAGAGTTATTAACTGTGGCAGAGCAGGTATTTTTTTTCCCAATTAAGGAAAGCAAATGGCGAAGCCAGGAGTAAAACGTAGCTGGGTGCGTCTGATTTTTAAAGGTTGCACACGCAGCCGACACGTGTCCACCGCCCTTAGGACGGACAGAGGCAGGACAAATAGAATTATTTTCACTTGTTTTACAAGCAAAAGGCAGCACTGCGTATATTCAATGAATAATAACTGTGTTGTGGCCCTGCCTACACAATTCTTTCCCTGCAGTATCAATGGAGGGTGCAATGCTCTGCAGAGGCGATTTTGAGAAGCAAAAAAAAATGCAGCACAGCTAACAGCAGCCTGGACAGTACTGCACACTGTTAAATATGGCCCTAGAAAGGACCGTTGAGGTTCTTGAAGGCTAAACTCACTCCTAACACTCTCCCTGCCTATGCAGCACTTCTGTCCTTAATGCCGGGTGCAACGCTCTGCAGAGCCGATTTTGAGAAAAAAAAAAATTGCCACTGCTAACAGCAGCCAACACACAGCTATCAGTGGCCCTAATAAGGACCTTTGGGGGGTCTTGAAGCCTACACTAACTACCAATTCTTTCCCTACAGCAGCTCCGGTACAAACAGCACTGTCCCTCATCTAACTCACACGGCATCTGAGGCGAACCGCGGGAGGGGCCGACTTTTATGTTCGGGTGACACCTGATCTTCCCAGCCACTCACAGCAGGGGGGTGGTATAGGGCTTGAATGTCACAGGGGGAAGTTGTAATCCCTTCCCTGTCTTTCAATTGGCCAGAAAAGCGCGCTAACGTCTCAGGGAAGGAAGTGAAAGTAACCAGAACACCGCATGGTGTTCGTTACGAATAACGAACATCCCGAACACCCTAATATTCGCACGAATATCAAGCTCGGAAGAACACGTTCGCTCATCTCTATTTAGCAGCCATTTCTAGTAAATTGAAAGAACAATCGCACCATCGCACTAACATCAAATGCAATGATCTGCACTACTATTAGGCTACGTTCACACATACCAGATATTCTAAAGCACAAAACATGCAGTGGATTTTAGTGTAGATGTAAG
Source organism: Eleutherodactylus coqui (assembly GCF_035609145.1). Classification (NCBI taxonomy): domain Eukaryota; kingdom Metazoa; phylum Chordata; class Amphibia; order Anura; family Eleutherodactylidae; genus Eleutherodactylus; species Eleutherodactylus coqui. The sequence goes on along the minus strand of NC_089841.1, from coordinate 186,495,410 downwards.
GGGGCTACCCTCTTGGGATATGTGAAAAAATGCACAAGTAATACCGTGTTTCCCCGAAAATAAGGCACCCCCGAAAGTAAGACACATTAAGAAATTTGCAGAAATCGCAAATATAAGGCACACCCCGATAATAAGGCATACTAAAGTGTGCAGGCAAGTCGAGAGGCCTGTCCCCTGCTGCCATCCCCGTTGTCTCCTACCTCCTTCTGTGCTGTACGAGTGTGCTGTTGTGAGCTCCCCTTGCTGGCTGGAAAAGTCCATACTGTCGTTCTGTTGCTGCTGTACACGTCTGCTGTGATGAGCTCCCCCTGGTGGCCGGAAGCTGCAATACCATCCCTGTTTACAAGTGGTACATGAACTTCTGTCTGCAGACAGGTACGTTACTTAAATTACAGCCCTTATTTTTTTTATGGCTCTGTGTGTGAGTCAGGCAACCATATGTGTGATTCTTAAGGCTGGGTTCTCACAGAGTGTATTTCCAGCCTTAGGGGGTGAGCATTACAGTCTCCAGACAGTGTGTGGGAGCCAGGTACTTTACAGCTTTTATTTTTTGTGGTCCTGTATGTGAGTCAGGCAAATTTTCTGTGCCAGAAAATGATGACATGACTGTCATTGAATAAATTTCGCTTTGTTTTCACAGTTTGTCTAGCTATATTGGTTTGTGGTGACAACTACGGTACTGTGCAGTATATGCGGTAATAAATGTTAATTTTTTTTGTTAAACAATAAATGGGAATTCTTCTTCATTCGTAGCGCGAATTTGGGAGCAAAAATTAATATAAGACGCGTCTTATTTTCAGGGAAACAGGGTAGCTGACAAATTTATAAAGACTAAGTGGCATCTAATGACCAAGTTCTATAACAACATCTCTGGATCATTTTACTCCACGATTAAACCAACCATATAGCTTTTAAACTTCAGTTTGAGACTCCACATTATAACACAATTTTGTGATGCACACACTGTATTTTTCGGACCACAAGATGCACCTAAGTTTCAGTCGGAAGAAAGTAAGAAAAAAATATAAAAAGAGTAGACATCTGTGGCTGACATACTATTAGAGGAACATCTGTGGCGGATACTCTGATATAGGGATATGGTATTTACTATAATGTAAAATATATGTAGATATTAAGGAGGGGGGTAGAGGGGTATTTGCACCATGAATATTACACTGGTTCTCTCCTATATAACTTGCCAATCTATTAACAGTATGGAGCAGCAGTATACGGTCAGAAGGACTTGTACTATTAAGGAGTTGTGGGGCAAAAGAGAGAAAACCGTGGGACTGAATGCAGATTGAGAGAGAGCAGAGCCTATGCTCTCCTCTCTGTGTATTACATTTCAACCCCCTGGTACAGTGGAAATATCAGAAGTGGGATTAAAAGATGATGTTAGTTGGTGGAGGCCAGGAGAGAGAGATGAAGTGGCAGATTTTCGGTGCAGAGAGACCCCTCCTAACCCTCCCACCTTCACCATCAAACTGACAGCAAAACAACAAAACTGTGAAGAAACCAAAATATCAGAGCAATGATGTATCCATCCTGATGCACAAATCCTCGTCCCTCCTCCAACCACCACACTGCCATCCCAACTACAGTGGACTGGACAGGGCACAGAGAGAGATATGAACTGTCCCAAAAGAGGATCGCTCAGCCATAAAACCTCTCCTGCACTCGTCGCCTACCTGGAAAAAGACATTACTATTTTAAAGGTACATTCAAAAGATAAAGAGACACCGAGATTTTATTTCCATTTTCTGGAGATAAATTTGGCATCATATTGTCAGAAAACTACATACCTGTTATATCACTTCCTATACCTCTGCAATAAGCTAATGGAGGATGGAAGCATTACTAGCCTAGGTCGAAAATTATTTCGAATTTTAATGTCCATGAATCAGGACCCAACCACGACTCAGACAAACCTTTAAAATGACTTCTAATACTTTATTCATGTTCTGATAGGAATAATAAGCACCATATAAACAAAAACTATAACAAAGCAAGTTGTTAAAGAAAGTAAAACTAATCATTACTAATCCTCAGGATACATTACATTTCACAGTATGTAAAAGACGACAGATAGAAAATTTGTATAAATACAGTTAGAAAACCCAGCATGAGACCCGCACTGTTCTGTGATGGGTGAAGGGTAGATTTATTCACTGTGTCACTCACAGCACAGAAATATAGACCAGAATCAGTCAGTTCAGCTTTAGCTTTCCCCATGTGGAATGAAGCGTTCTTCTGATCGTGCTCAGCAGAAAATCCATTGTGCTCTTTCTGTCCAATGCTATTGACAAGGAGTAGAGGAGCCTTTCCAGGATGCTGCACGTACCAATAAAGATAAGGAGAGCCAGTATATGTATATGTACATTCCAGGACTACACGAGCTCCTTGCAGGACAAGCCGAGGAGCAGATGTCTGGTTTATGGACTGCGCATTATTTCTTCCTGTAAATGTAAAGAATATATTATGGCCAATGCAAGATCGGACGGAGAGGAAAAGAGAGTGAAGTAGCTATGTCCGCATTAGGAATTCATGGATTTACTCCAGCCATAGTGAAGCATTTCTAGACTGGGAAATGAATAGATTTACTAGCATACATACCTACTAGAAGCACCCAGCAGAGAACTATTCTGATATCCATGTTCTGTGATTTGACTTGTGTCTATTCATTAATATGAAGGCAACAGTTCTGCACTTCATGTTTTATCTTCATCTGAGGCAATCACTTCCTGTCTCCTCCTGCAAGAACATTTGCACTCAGTCACCACTATAAATGGTACAACTGTTTGTGTGTGCTTAGTTAAAATGTGCTTATCTAAAATTGTCACTTAAAGAACAATCTGACCATATTTTAAGTAATAAATGAAGAGATCCAGGTAATTCCAAAGGAATCATATTATTTTCTTAACAATTGCAACAAATTTTCTAATGCAGATAAAACCTTTGTGAAAAAGCTTCCTGTAATATCCAGAAGTAACAGGAGACGGGTTGTATTTGGTCTGTTGTTATTTCTAGTGCCTTTCATATATGTTAATTAGGTAATTATTTCTTGAAATGAAAATAATAAAAACAATATAAACAACATGCATGGTAAATGATTAAGGGAGTAGAATGACATAAAATAAAGCTAAGAATTTCAAAATATACCTCTTAGGGTGAAGTCACACAAACGTATATCGGCTCGGTTTTTACGCCGAGGCGATATACGTTGTCCTCATGTGCAGGGGGGGGGGGGGGAGGATGGAAGAGCCAGGAGCAGGAACTGAGCTCCCGCCCCCCTCTCTGCCTCCTCTCCGCCCCTCTACACTATTTGCAATTGGGAGAGGTGGGACGGGGGCGGGGCTAATTCTGTGCACTTAGCCCCGCCTCTTCCCAGTGCAAATAGTGCAGAGGGGCGGAGAGGGGGACGGGAGCTCAGTTCCTTCTTCTGGCTCTTCCATCCTCCCCCCCCCCCCCGCACACGAGGACAACGTATATCGGCTCGGCGTAAAAACCGTGCCGATATACGTTCGTGTGACTTCACCCTTATGATTAGGTTAGTCTTCTAAATTCTGTTTAGGGATCCTTCTAATAAAGCGAATGATGTTACAACTATTAATCATGCATAGTGCACAGTAATAATCTCCCTTCGTGCTGATAAAGAAATAGTGACTCCCCTGTGCCCCCCCACACCCCCACCCCACCCACCCAAAGTAATAAAACCCCTTGGTAGCCCACAGTAATTATGCTCCTACACAATAACAATAATCTCTTTTTGTTCTCCTTGTGCCACCAATACAATAACAGCATCTACTGTTTTGGTTCTTAATACAATATAACAAAAGCAAATGCTCAGGTTACCCCCGGCTTAATTGCTATGCAAATATCCCACGGCTGATACACAGTAGGTCAGCTGACCACTCTCCTGCAGCCCAGCCTCATTTGGGGAGGATTTCCACTTTGGATAGCCTCTTATTATATATTCCTGGCTTCTGCAAAGTCACTGGTTATAGTGTATGCTATGTGCAATTAAATCCACTATTCTTTGTTTAGTTCCGGTACACTATCTTGTTCCTTGTCTAGCCTTGTGATTTCTTGTATGATTTTAGTGTTTTATTTGCAGCCTACATTTGTTTCATAAGTATAGAAATGTAGCAAATGTTACCTTGACATTAAAGGCATTAAATACACAATTTAATCAAACTTTTATTGGAAACTCAAGACAACAAAATCCGTTGAATAAAGTCAAGTTAAAGTTTGCAGCAAATTGTTGAGCAACAATTTAACATTTTCTAAATCTGTAGTTAGCTTCAATTGTTTTCCAGTCCAGTTTTGACTCCTATTCGTGTAGCATGTTTATTTTACCCTGTTTGTATCTGCCTTGTTTGCTTCTGGTTCAGTTACGCTTAGTAGTAATTTTCTTATCTCCCAGCCCTACCGCTCTCTCATTGTTTGCCAGGAACAGTGTTTCAGATAAGGCTACCATTAGGGATAATGATTGGTGTCTTGTGTTAGGGTCAGTGTCACAAATAGAGAAGGGATAGTCTTATAGAGACTTAGTATTAGGGTTAGGTATTGCTCAGTTATTGTTTATGGTTCCACCAACCATCTGCTCTATTATCTGTCCATTATCATCCATTTGCTCCATTCATCTGATTTTCCTGTTGCTCTCATTTATTGATGAGTTCCTACTTATGCATTACTTACTAGTGTTCACACATGCTTTATATAATTGTTCATTTTACTGTATTGTTACACAACTCGGCCCTACTGTAAATTCTGGGAATCTCTCAGCACTTGGAGATAGTGTGAGTACTTAGGAAAGGCTACTGCTATAGGTGAAATCCAGGTCTGCTGCTCAGCCGACATCATTATATTAAGACTAGAGATGAGCGAACGTACTCGTCCGAGCTTGATATTCGTGCGAATATTAGGGTGTTCGGGATGCTCGTTACTCTTAACGAGCACCACGCGGTGTTCCGGTTACTTTCAGTTTCCTCTCTGAGACGTTAGCGCGCTTTTCTGGCCAATTGAAAGAAAGGGAAGGCATTACAACTTCCCCCTGTGACGTTCAAGCCCTATACCACCCCCCTGCTGTGAGTGGCTGGGGCGATCAGATGTCACCCTAGTATAAAAGTCGGCCCCTCCCGCGGCTCGCCTCAGATGCCTTGTGACTGAGTTAGCTGAGGGAAAGTGCTGCTGCTGGTGCTGCTGTAGGGAGAGTGTTAGGAGTGAGTGTAGGCTTCAAGAACCCCAACGGTCCTTCTCAGGGCCACATCTATCCGTGTGCAGTACTGTGGAGGGCGCTGTTAGCAGTGTTGCACAATTTTTTTTTTTTTTCAAAATCGGCAGTCTGCAGAGCATTGCGCCTTGCAGTAATACTACAGGGACAGAAGTGGTGCTTAGGTAGGGAGAGTGTTAGGAGTGAGTGTAGGCTTCAAGAACCCCAACGGTCCTTCTTAGGGCCACATCTATCCGTGTGCAGTACTGTGCAGGCTGCTGTTAGCAGTGTTGCATATTTTTTTCTTTTCAAAATCGGCTGTCTGCAGAGCATAGCGCCTTGCAGTAATACTACAGGGAGAGAATTGTGTAGGCAGGGCCAGAAGACATATATTATTGATTGAATATAGTCAGTGGGCCCTCCGTTTCCAAAAAAGGGAAAATTGTATTTGTCCTGCAGTCTTGCGCCAATTTATTTCCTGCCTGGGAAAAGTAACCGCTGTGCTGCACTTCATATAACTGCATTTCTGTGCAACACATATCTTATCTGATTGAATATAGTCAGTGGGCCCTCCGTTTCCCAAAAAGGGAAACATTCTATTTGTCCTGCAGGCTTGCGCCAATTTATTTGCTGCCTGTGAAAAGTAACCGCTCTGCTGCACTTCATATAACTGCATTTCTGTGCAACACATATCTTATCTGATTGAATATAGTCAGTGGGCCCTCCGTTTCCCAAAAAGGGAAACATTCTATTTGTCCTGCAGGCTTGCGACAATTTATTTGCTGCCTGTGAAAAGTAACCGCTCTGCTGCACTTCATATAACTGCATTTCTGTGCAACACATATCTTATCTGATTGAATATAGTCAGTGGGCCCTCCGTTTCCCAAAAAGGGAAACATTCTATTTGTCCTGCAGGCTTGCGCCAATTTATTTGCTGCCTGTGAAAAGTAACCACTCTGCTGCACTTCATATAACTGCATTTCTGTGCAACACATATCTTATCTGATTGAATATAGTCAGTGGGCCTTCCGTTTCCCAAAAAGGGAAACATTCTATTTGTCCTGCAGGCTTGCGCCAATTTATTTGCTGCCTGTGAAAAGTAACCGCTCTGCTGCACTTCATATAACTGCATTTCTGTGCAACACATATCTTATCTGATTGAATATAGTCAGTGGGCCCTCCGTTTCCCAAAAAGGGAAACATTCTATTTGTCCTGCAGGCTTGCGCCAATTTATTTGCTGCCTGTGAAAAGTAACCGCTCTGCTGCACTTCATATAACTGCATTTCTGTGCAACACATATCTTATCTGATTATATATAGTCAGTGGGCCCTCCGTTTCCCAAAAAGGGAAACATTCAATTTGTCCTGCAGGCTTGCGCCAATTTATTTGCTGCCTGTGAAAAGTCTCCGCTCTGCTGCACTTCATATAACTGCATTTCTGTGGAACACATTTCTTATCTGATTGAATATAGTCAGTGGGCCTTTTCTTTTTAAAAAAAGGGAAATATTCTATGTGCCCTGCCTCTGTCAGTCCTCAGCGTTCTGTGTACGTGTGTGGTGGGTGGAGATAGTAAACAAATCATACGCAGCCAGCTACATTTAACAGCAGGCTTGCGCCAATTTATTTCCTGCCTGGGAAATCAAATCACTGGTAATACACCATGCTGAGGGGTAGGGGTAGGCCTATAGGATGTGGACGCGGAGGCCCAAGTCAGGGTGTGGGCACAGGCCGAGCCAGTGCGGTGGCCAGGGGTAGAGGCAGGGCCAGACCAAATAATCCACCAACTGTTTCCCAAAGCGCCCCCTCGCGCCATGCCACCCTGCACAGGTCAAGGTGCTCTACGGTGTGGCAGTTTTTCACAGAGACGCCTGACGACCGACGAACAGTGGTGTGCAACCTTTGTCGCGCCAAGATCAGCTGGGGAGGCACCACCAACAGCATGCGCAGGCATATGATGGCCAAGCACCCCACAAGGTGGGACGATGCCCGTTCACCGCCTCTGGTTTGCACCACTGCCTCTCCCCCTGTGCCCCAACCTGCCACTGAGATCCAACCCCCCTCTGAGGACACAGGGACTACCGTCTCCTGGCCTGCACCCACACCCTCACCTCCGCTGTCCTCGGCCCCATCCAGCAATGTCTCTCAGCATAGCGTCCAGACGTCGCTAGCGCCACAGTTTGAGCGCAAGCGCAAGTACGACGCCACGCACCCGCACGCTCAAGCGTTAAACGTGCACATTGCAAAATTGATCAGCCTAGAGATGCTGCCATATAGGCTTGTGGAAACGGAGGCTTTCAAAAGCATGATGGCGGCGGCGGCCCCGCGCTACTCGGTTCCCAGTCGCCACTACTTTTCCCGATGTGCCGTCCCAGGCCTGCACGACCACGTCTCCCGCAACATTGTACGCGCCCTCACCAACGCGGTTACTGGCAAGGTCCACTTAACAACGGACACGTGGACAAGCACAGGCGGGCAGGGCGACTATATCTCCCTGACGGCACATTGGGTGAATTTAGTGGAAGCTGGGACCGAGTCAGAGCCTGGGACCGCTCACGTCCTACCCACCCCCAGAATTGCGGGCCCCAGCTCGGTGCTGGTATCTGTGGCGGTGTATGCTTCCTCCACTAAACCACCCTCCTCCCCCTACGCAACCTCTGTCTCGCAATCAAGATGTGTTAGCAGCAGCATGTCGCCAGCAGTCGGTGTCACGCGGCGTGGCAGCACAGCGGTGGCCAAGCGTCAGCAGGCCGTGCTGAAACTACTCAGCTTATGAGAGAAGAGGCACATGGCCCACGAACTGCTGCAGGGTCTGACAGAGCAGACCGACCGCTGGCTTGCGCCGCTGAGCCTCCAACCGGGCATGGTCGTGTGTGACAACGGCCGTAACCTGGTGGCGGCTCTGCAGCTCGGCAGCCTCACGCACGTGCCATGCCTCGCCCACGTCTTTAATTTGGTGGTTCAGCGGTTTCTGAAAAGCTAGCCACGCTTGTCAGACCTGCTCGGAAAGATGCGCCGCCTCAGCGCACATTTCCGCAAGTCCAAGACGGACGCTGCCACCCTGCGGACCCTGCAACATCGGTTTAATCTGCCAGTGCACCGACTGCTGTGCTACGTGCCCACACGGTGGAACTCTATGCTCCACATGTTGGCCAGGCTCTATGAGCAGCGTAGAGCTATAGTGGAATACCAACTCCAACATGGGCGGCGTAGTGGGAGTCAGCCTCCTCAATTCTTTACAGAAGAGTGGGCCTGGTTGGCAGACATCTGCCAGGTCCTTGGAAAGTTTGAGGAGTCTACCCAGATGGTGAGCGGCGATGCTGCAATCATTAGCGTCACCATTCCTCTGCTATGCCTCTTGAGAAGTTCCCTGCAAAGCATAAAGGCAGACGCTTTGCGCTCGGAAACGGAGGCGGGGGAAGACAGTATTTCGCTGGATAGTCAGAGCACCCTCATGTCTATATCTCAGCGCGTTTTGGAGGAGAAGGAGGGGAGGAGCATGAGGAGGAGGGGGAAGAGACAGCTTGGCCCACTGCAGAGGGTACCCATGCTGCTTGCCTGTCATCCTTTCAGCGTGTATGGCCTGAGGAGGAGGAGGAGGAGGAGGATCCTGAAAGTGATCTTGCTAGTGAGGACAGCCATGTATTGCGTACAGGTACCCTGGCACACATGGCGGACTTCATGTTAGGATGCCTTTCTTGTGACCCTCGCGTTACATGCATTCTGGACACTACGGATTACTGGGTGTACACACTGCTCGACCCACGGTATAAAGAGAATGTTTCCACTCTCATACCCGAAGAGGAAAGGGGTTCGAGAGTGATGCTATACCACAGGACCCTGGTGGACAAACTGATGGTATAATTCCCATCTGACAGCGCTAGTGGCAGAAGGCGCAGTTCCGAGGGCCAGGTAGCAGGGGAGGCGCGGAGATCAGGCAGCATTTACAGCGCAGGCAGGGGAACACGCTCCAAGGCCTTTGCCAGCTTTATGGCTCCCCAGCAAGACTGTGTCACCACTCCCCAGTCAAGGCTGAGTTGGCGGAAGCACTGTAAAAGGATGGTGAGGGAGTACGTAGTCGATCGCACGACCGTCTTCCGTGACGCCTCTGCCACCTACAACTACTGGGTGTCGAAGCTGGACACGTGGCCTGAACTCGCGCTGTATGCCCTGGAGGTGTTTGCTTGCCCTGCGGCTAGCGTCTTGTCAGAGAGGGTGTTTAGTGCGGCTGGGGGAATCATCACGGATAAGTGTACCCGCCTGTCAACTGACAGTGCTGACAGGCTTACACTCATCAAGATGAACAAAGCCTGGATTTCCCCAGACGTCTCTTCTCCACCAGCGGACAGCAGCGGTACCTAAACAATACGTAGGCTGCACCTGCGGATGGAAGCATCGTTCTCTATCACCATAAAAAATGGGGACCTTTTAGCTTCATCAATCTGTGTATTATATTCATCCTCCTCCTCCTGAAACCTCACGTAATCACGCCGAACGGGCAATTTTTCTTAGGCCCACAAGGCTCAGTCATATTACTTTTGTAAACAATGTTTTTACGTTACAATTCTCATTAAAGCGTTGAAACTTGCACCTGAACCTATTTTTATTTTAACTGGGCTGCCTCCAGGCCTAGTTGCAAATGAAGCCATGGTTGGGCATGGGCAATTTTTCTGAGGTACATTAGTACTGTTGGTACACCATTTTTTTGGGGCCATCGCCTACAGTGTAATCCTAGTAATTTTTATGGGCTTCGCCTGCACTCATGGTACAGCAAGGTGTGTGGGGTTGGCCTACACTTTTGCTACATAAATGTAACTGGGGCCTTGTCTATACTGCAACTACTGAAATGTGAAAGAGACTGTTATCTCCCTAAACTGCTGCAACGGGAATGTTACTGTGGGCTGTCTTGACTGCTACTACTACTTAAATGGAACTAAGACTGTGCTCCCCCTATACTGCTGCTAGTGATATGTTCATGGGGCCTGTCGTGACTGCTACTATTACTGAAATGGAACTAATACTGTGCTCCCCCTATACTGCTGCTAGTGATATGTCACTGGGGCCTGTCTTGACTGCTACTACTACTGAAATGGAACTAATACTGTGCTCCCCCTATACTGCTGCTAGTGATATGTTACTGGGGTCTGTCTTGACTGCTACTGCTACTACTACTGAAATTGAACTAATACTGTGCTCCCCCTATACTGCTGCTAGTGATATGTTACTGGGGCCTGTCCAGACTGCTACTACTACTGAAATGGAACTAATACTGTGCTCCTCCTATACTGCTGCTAGGGATATGTTACTGGGGCCTGTCCAGACTGCTACTACTACTGAAATGGAACTAATACTGTGCTCTCCCTATACTGCTGCTAGTGATATGTTACTGGGGCCTGTCTTGACTGCTGCTATTACTGAAATGGAATTAATACTGTGCTCCCCCTATACTGCTGCTAGTGATATGTTACTGGGGCCTGTCTTGACTGCTACTATTACTGAAATGGAACTAATACTGTGCTCCCCCTATACTGCTGCTTTGGAATTGTTACTGGGGCCTGTCTTGACTGCTACTACTACTGAAATGGAACTAATACTGTGCTCCCCCTATACTGCTGCTAGTGATATGTTACTGGGGCCTGTCTTGACTGCTACTATTACTGAAATGGAACTAATACTGTGCTCCCCCTATACTGCTGCTAGTGATATGTTACCGGGGCCTGTCTTGACTGCTACTACTACTGAAATTGAACTAATACTGTGCTCCCCCTATACTGCTGCTAGGGATATGTTACTGGGGCCTGTCCAGACTGCTACTATTACTGAAATGGAACTAATACTGTGCTCCCCCTATACTGCTGCTAGTGATATGTTACTGGGGTCTGTCTTGACTGCTACTACTACTGAAATTGAACTAATACTGTGCTCCCCCTATACTGCTGCTAGTGATATATTACTGGGGCCTGTCCAGACTGCTACTACTACTGAAATGGAACTAATACTGTGCTCCCCCTATACTGCTGCTAGGGATATGTTACTGGGGCCTGTCCAGACTGCTACTATTACTGAAATGGAACTAATACTGTGCTCCCCCTATACTGCTGCTTTGGAATTGTTACTGGGGCCTGTCTTGACTGCTACTACTACTGAAATGGAACTAATACTGTGCTCCCCCTATACTGCTGCTAGTGATATGTTACTGAGGCCTGTCCCTAATGCTACCGCTGAAATGTTACTAATTCTGGGCTCTGCCTATACTGCTGCTAATGCTATGTCACTGGGGTGTGGAAACGGAGGCTTCCCAAAGACATAATGGCGGCGAGGCCATTTCCCACCAATGCGGTCACTGTTAAGGTGCATATAACCACGGACACGTGTAGAGGTCACGTAGTGCCTCAAAAACATCCCTTTCCTCCTCCAACAATGAAAACATTCTTGGCCAATACCTTTGCAGTGGTCCGTCTGGTGGCAGTCCAAGAATCTCACCTTTAACGACACAACAAGAGAGCCCCCCCCCCACCATCTCCCCGCCACGGCCCACTTAATCCTGGCCACATTCCAAAAACCAACTAAATAAAACCGCGATACTAGGTCCGCAGTCGCGACCACATTCCCACCAACGCGGTTACTGTTAAGGTACATATTACCAGTCTGACTGGGGCATGCACTGTGGGCCGAAGCCCACCTGTATTGTATCTGATGTTAGTGGGATACATTTATGTACCGCCGATGGGTTCCAGGGAGCCACCTATGCTGTGGGTCCACAGGGACTTCACATTAGGGATTTGTACCTGCCAGTGTCTATGTATTAAAAACCACGGTCAGACTGGGGCATGCAGTGTGGGCCGAAGCCCACCTGCATTTAATCTGACGTTACCTCAGCTGTGCTGGGCACTGCAATGGGATTTGTTTATGTACCGCCGGTGGGTCCCAGGGAGCAACCCATGCTTTGGGTCCACACGGACTTCACATTAGGGAGTTGTACCTGCCTGTGTCTACTCATAAAAAGAACCCCAGTCTGACTGGGGCATGCAGTGTGGGACGAAGCCCACGTGTATTTAATCTGACGTTAGCTCTACTATCCGGGGCACTGCATTGGGACAAACTCCAGGAGCAATACAGCGCTAATGAGACGTGCACAGCTACGCTAGCATTGGAGTCCGCTGTAGGCACGCGATTGCTGAGGGTTTGCCTATGTCCTGGGTGCAGTGAAAGTCCGCTTCCAGCCTAGGATTGTTGAATCTGTGGGCCGAGGCCTATGCCGTCGGCGCGGTGCAAGTCTGCCATGTTTGGCCGCTCAGATCAATTTTTTGTTCATGTCTTGGGTTTCCTAGGACCCACCTATGCTGTTGGTGCAAACTTAGTTCCCATTGCGGTGTTTGACCTGTCTGGCACAAAGGCACTGACTGACTTGGGTGGGGGGCAGAGCGCTGACGGCTTTCCCCTTGCAGTGTGGATTGAGCTATGCCACACCTTGACAGAATGAATACTGTGTAGCACATGGATTACCCATTGCTATGCCCACGTTTGCAGCTCCTGAAGGAGGTGGCACAGGATTGGAGTTCTCATTGCTTCTGTACAGCATTGTGGGCTATTGCCCCACCCCTTTTAAAGAGGGTCGCTGCCAGGCCCTGCCAACCCTCTGCAGTGTGTGCCTCCGGTTCCTCCTCATGGCAGACGCACTTATAAATAGACATGAGGGTGGTGTGGCTATGAGGCCAGCGTGTGGCATGAGGGCAGCTGAAGGCTGCGCAGGGACACTTTGGTGTGCGCTGTGGACACTGGGTCGTGCGGGGGGTGGTGGTGCTCAGCTAAGGTATGCCTTGCTAATGAGGGTTTTTCAGAAGTAAAAATTGTTGGGGGGGGGGGGGGGTCCCACTCTTGCCGCTATTGTGGCTTAATAGTGGGACCTGGGAACTTGAGATGCAGCCCAACATGTAGCCCCTCACCTGCCCTATCCGTTTCTGTGTCGTTCCCATCACTTTCTTGAATTTCCCAGATTTTCACAAATGAAAACCTTAGCGCGCATCGGCGATATACAAAAATGCTCGAGTCGCCCATTGACTTCAATGGGGTTCGTTACTCGAAACGAACCCTCAAGCATCGCGGGAAGTTCAACTCGAGTAACGAGCACCCGAGCATTTTGGTGTTCGCTCATCTCTAGTAATGAACCATACAATAAATTGAACCCACTTTTTATCCTGCACAGCAAATGCTATAAAAAATTTGAATTGTATCTAATTTTTTTTGCTCATGTTGCCTCCAAAAAAAATGCAATGAAACTGATCAAAAAAATCTATATAAATCACACAATGGTACCAATAAAGACTTCAGTTCCTCACGCAAAAAAAACAAGATGTCACAGAGCTCTATTGATGGCAAAATGAAGACATTATATATATAACTAATTATATATAATGTTATATATATTGAGTTTTATATATAAGAAAAATACAATTTTGGTATTGCTGTAATTGTACCAACCCTCAGAAAAAAAGAAATGTAATTTTTGCTGCATAATTAATGCTGTACTCTTGATTCAGGTTTTAGCTGTACATGTCAGAAGTGTGAAAATGGCCCCAACTCTCAGAAGTCTAAAATCTCTAGAAACTCTGAGATTCAATGATACCCATAGAAAACTCTAAACAAAAACGAATAACTTGAATGTGATTGTCTGAAGTTTGAGACTATGGGGTATTCTAGGTCCTACTTGGCATTATTTTCAGCTTACCCCAGATCTATGAACAAGGCAGAAGCCCAATTTATGTTTATGCTACATAGGGGAGAGATAATAGTACACTACTAGCATGGAGAAACAGCAGAGGTGTAGCCAAGGGCTCATAAGCCTTGATATAAAAGTTCAGTTTGCTCTCTCCCAGTATTCTTCATGACTGTGGCCATGGTCCATCTGGAAATTTTGGTGCATCACTGGGCCTCTTAATTGGCTCATGATTGAAGCATTAGCAGCCATTGAAGTTGGTAGAGTCATAAAAGGATCACAACGCCCCAAACACATGCACTATCCCCCACAAAAAGCAACTAATTTTATATACAGATACTACCGTCCACTGAGCCACAGACTGATTTGGCTTTGGCCCAATTCCTTAGGTGACACCTGAGGTATCCTTTTCTTCAGCTTTTATCCCCATAGTCTGGTTGTGGGCTTCAATGGGGTTCCATTACTCAGGAATATTCCCAGTACAGTGTTGGCTAATGCTTATTAAAAAGGTTGTACCAGAATCACAAGTTATCCCCTATCTGCAGGGAGGCCCACTGATTCCAAGAACAGGGAACCCATGTTCCCCTTTGCCTCCAATTGCGGGGTCGCTTCACCCCCCACAGTAATGTCAAAATGAATGGAGCACTGGCCAAGCACGAGCAGCCACTGCTGATGGAAATACCTAAGTACTTGCTGATCGGCTATTTCCAGCAGACCCATTGAAAATTAACTGAGCAGCAGTGCGCTTGTGCAACCAGCGCTTCATTCAGTCTCCCCCTCAATGCAGGCGGTGCAGTAAACCTGCAATGAGGACGACTTAGGAAATGGAACCGCACAGATCAGCAAGTTATCCCCTAAACTACAGTACCTGAGCTGAGCATGTGAACAGGAGCGTTGGACAGTCTGGGTCGGGGCAGGTGGCACAATTCAACATGGGGAAAGTCAGCAGACAGGAGCATAGTCAGATTAATGAGACAGGGTTAGGAGCAGAGACAGAAGTGAGGTCACGGAATAGCCAAATATCAAGAAACCAAGGAGATAGACCAAACGAGAGAGCACCTTCAGACAGACCAAAAATACCTTTATGCTCAGACACCCACTATAGGGGGAAGATGCCTAGCATACCCAGGGGTGAAAGAGCATTATAGGAGGAAGACTTTGTATGAGGTGAACTGGCCCTTTAATAGCAGGGTCATGAATGTGCATGCACCCTTCAGGCTGTTGACAGCGTGAGTGCAGAGACCGGGGTGGATGTCTGGAGGAAGCAGACAGTGAGAACTAGTGACTATTTATATGCAAGCTGAAACTCAGCAAGCAACAAGTGAACAAATCGTGCACGATGGATTCTAGTTTACACATAACACTTATCACTCACTTTCACTCGTTTGAACAAATTTTGAGAGACAATTGTATAGCCAGCAAGTGTCAGCTGCTAACTTTTGAGCCCAATCCGCACCCCGTTTCCCCAGTGACAGAGGGTGTACATGTAAGCATACATTTTGGCTGATGTGTCAGGTGGCTGACACTGCAGGTTATTGTACATCCTGCCCATGTACCTAGTACAGTGTGGCACTGAACACACAGTAATACATCGCAGTGTCAGACATCCTTATGTTGGTGATATTCAGAGGGAATTTTCTGTTTGCCTTGTCAAAGAGAGGAAACATGCGACCTCTGTATTCTTCTTCCATATCTGAGTCTTTAGTATAAGCACTGAGTAATAGCTTAATAGTCTGACCTGGTTTCTGTATGTACCAAAACATAGTAGTAGCTACCTGATCATAGCTACAGCCTAGTGTGACCTCCCCTCCTTCACCGATTAATGCATTCAGGGGTGACTGGGTGACGGTCTGGCCCAAAGTACAATCTGAAAGAAAGATTGTAGAATTAGTTATAGCAAACACATCTGCAAATGTAATAAAGAGCAAATATAACTTCTGGTATCAATATAATCAAAAGACACAAAATGAGTCCTTTAAATGATGAAAGTGGAACACGTTGACTGGACATCCAAAGATAATATATAAAACCTTACACAATAAAGATGCTACAAGAAGAGGATAAAGGAAGGCTGAACTGGACATGTTTGTTGGAGTCTCGGGGAGCAATGAAGAAGCACAGAGAATATACAGTATGAAAGGCTCTGACTGCAGGAAGTTTATGGGGGAGGGGATTATGTGCAAAACTAGTCATCCAATGGCAGAAGATTCTACCTATAAAAGTGTCACTGGGAAATCTGTCCCCTCCAGCCTGCTATTCATCAGTCCAATATCTTCCTGTAAAGGATTTTATATTGTAAACCTGAAACACTAAATCAGTTCATACAAGTGAAGATATCACTATGGAATTCATATTCTTATCATTTAAAAATTGAAGACTTGATCTAATTAACAGATTAAATTGTATCTCCGTTTTGGTAAATCTTTGATCATGAGCTGCTGGAGGATCCCGACAAATCACAAGAATAAACCACAGTGCTTTCCCAACTTCTAGCTTGGAGATCTCCACATCTATGTATATAGGAATGTATTATACATTTGGGTGCATCTGTAGTAAGAGGTAGTAAGGACAATTAATATATGCATGCAATTAATATGCAAGTCATAAACACATTTTACTACTCATGTATAGGTGATCTAAAACCCGTGAGGAAACAGTCCCTAAATAAATGTAATATATGTATGCTTTTATTACCTAAATTGTTTAAAAACATAAACACTATGGGTACAATTGCCCTTGCGAACAGGAGGTTGTCCAGTCCTAATCCTGCAATGGGCTTATTTAGAGAAACACAAATGATGTACAAAAACGTATATTCAGACATGTATATGATGTAGCAGATCACATCAAAATCGATCATTGGCCTGTGGATCAAGCTGATGGAAAGAGTCAATGCTGGATGGATGATATCTTTTTATCCGGCTCACAAAGGATCACTTGTAGTATGATGTGACCTAGATCGTTTCATATCAGTGCTGGATTTGGTAATTCAAAGGTATTGTGTCACAAATCCTAAAGGTTCCAGAGGGCGATACTTTCTCCTTATGAGTTTTAAATTTTTCTTAGTAGATATAGTATAGATTTTAAAGCTCTTCAGGTATGGTTGAATTTCCTATTTCTCTCTCTCTGCATTTCACCACCTATTCATGGCAGATCATCATGAGTGAAGAGAGCTCTATGTCAACAACATCTTTACAAGGACATGGTCTCTATAATCATTTTTAGGTTTCGCCCCAAATATTTGACAACTATGTGTTTGATATATACATAGACCAAAGATATTTTAAAATCTAGTTCTTAAGTTATTTTGTCTTTCTAATTGAATGACCAGAAATGAATATCTCAGTTGGTCAGCTTATATCAATGATAGCAACAATAACCGAAGAGGGATAGTCTCGGTTCAGCCCGTCTAAGGCAGAAAAACATTGGTCATCAAATTAGCAGTAACTCAACAGACTGCTGACCATTATTTAGGCTTGATAGCACCGATAGTGCTACTTGGACGGTATAATTCGGTCAGTCCTTGCTGATCAATTAGTATGCAAGTAGGTGTCAGGGTGGTCACTTTGCTCATATTATGAGTGAGCTCAAAATATTCAATATAGACTTTTTCTGCCTCTGTGACTTGTTAATATATGTATGCTGCTGCCATCCTGTGGTACAAATATGGAATTGTGTGAAATTGTGTATGATGAATCACATTTGGAAAAGTGTTTCTAAGAATCTTAATTAAATATTTCAGTGTTCACCTTTGGCCCAGTTTTAAGGTAAACTGCTTTCAAAGTGATATTTTGCAACTTAATATCTTGTTTGCTTTTGAACATTTGCATAGGAGACTATAGGAATATATAATTAGAACAGTCATAGAATTTGCATTATTATTTGCATTGCAATTTTGCCCTGAGAGTAAATATGGCAGAAGTGAATTTACTATTATATTCATGTGGTGCTCAGATACCCCAAAAACAATAATTACTCTTTTTATGGTACATTTTATTATGCGGCCTTTGAAACTCATGACTTGGGAATATCTGACAGTGATAGGCACCAAATCATAACCACCTGTCACCTAATACAGACAATATACCACATGATTTTCCTGAAATTGCTACACCAGCTTTTTAAAAACATCAATACATTGATAATAACTAATATATACTGTAAATAAACCATATAAATAACCATATAAAAAGGAAGAATGCACGCCCAACTGTCGCAGCTTGTTGGTCGCAACAGTGTTGTGGAACGTTAATCCCAATGGGAAAGCAAATTAATGCTCTTCTCCTGTACAGGTTGCTGGTTGAAATTAACATTGGTCGATGAAACAAACATAATATGAATACGCAAGATAAGGAATTTAACAACTAAGATGCCAGGCAAACGCACACAGGCGCAGAAACAATCATTCATGAATAACTACTTGTAACAGTAAATTTAAACAATAAGTTGTTTAGAGAGAACGTTTAGGAACATATGTGAACAGCTAGAACATGTCAGTTTGATCTGCCACACAGTCTAAATGCCACACCTACTGCAGCTATAGCCTTAGTGATTCACGCAACGCTTTTGGAATAACTATTTAATATCCATAAATCCCCAAAAAAGAGGACAAATGAATACAGTGAAAAGAGGCACAAAAGAAGGCTACTTGTTCACAAAATGGTTATGCATAGGATAGAACATGGAGTCATAGTAATTTCACTAACAGAGCTATAACATGCCAAATGAGCATTAATCAGGTAAGCTGCTATAACATTACAAAAGGGTTTCAGTCAGATGAGTTTCTGTGACATCACAAAAGTATTTCCATCAGATAAGTTCCTTTGAGATCACAAATGAGTTTCAGTCAGGAAAGAAAATATATTACATCACAAGTGGTTTGAGTTCAGTAGGCTGCTGTGAAATCATAGGTGATTTTTAGTCTGATGAGCTGCTGGGACATTATCACACTAGTAAATATTGATACAGTGACCAGACGTCCTGATTTCGGCAGGACAGCCCCGCTTTCGGACCCTGTGTCCCACTTTTGTCCTGCTTTCTAGTGATGTCTGGTCACCATTAAAGTGATTAGAGGGCGAGGTGTCGCAACTCCCTGCCCAGTAATCACTCCGTAGCTCCACAGACGGGATGCAGACAGTGATGGCAGTGTGTGCATCTGGGATCCTCCTCCCCTCAGCACTGCTCTTTGGTTCTGCTAGAGAGGAGATGAGAGCAGAGGGAATGAGGTGCTGCTGCAGGTGTACACACACTTCCGTCCACCAGCAGCAGTGCTGGGGCTTTTGTGAGGGTATCTACTGTTGCTGGGGCTTCTGTGGAGGTCTCTACTATTGCTTGGGCTGCTGTGGGGTCACTATTATTGCTGGGGCTTCTGTGGGGACCACTATTATTGCTGGGGTTGGTATAGGGAAGCAATAATACTACTGGGGTTACTGTGGGGGTCCCTATTATTGCTGGGGCTGGTATAGGGGATACTATAACTAATGAGCTACTCTCCATGTGGCAGTATACCTCAAGCTGACTTAGGGTGTGTTTACATGTGGCAGAAATGCTGCAGAATGTCCGCAGTGTAAATTTCTGCAGAATATTCCACATCTAAAAGAGCATGCAAAATCTGTGCCATTGGTGCAGATGCACAGCGGCACTCCCCATCACCTCCTCTGAAGATTTCCCGCTGTCAGTGCTCCCCAGCTTCTGGTTCCCAGCAACCTGGACAGGTGCCACGCCACTACAGGCTGCTGGGAACCGGAATCTGGGGAGCGCTGACAGTGGGAAGCCTATAGAGGAGGTGAGGGGAGTGCCACATAGCATGAAATCAGCTGTGGATACGCAGCAGATTTCCACTCATAATCCACACAAAATGGTGCCGATTTTGATTATTTTTTGGATGCATAAATGCTGTGGAATTTGCTCTTTTTTTTTTTTTTTCACTTGACCCTATACTTTTTATAACGCCAGAGGTAAAATCATACATTGTGATAAGACACGCCCCTGACCACAACCCTTTGTCCTGCTTTGACCCTGGGAAAATCTGGTCACCTTAATTTTTTTTTTTTTTGTAAATCAGATTTTATTAAGATTTTTTAACAATACAAGGTTATGTCCCCTGACAGGGGGTAGATTTTCATTAGACAATAAACATAATATAATGCACATATTTGCGGATCTCCGATCGTCGGAAAGATGGACTGTTTTAGCAAGGAGATCTTCCCTTATGTCTAATCCTTATATATTAACTGTTGAATTAAACCTTTTGAAAAAGAGAAAAAGAGGGGGGGGGGGGGGGTATGTCCGAGGGGAAGGGAAGGAAAAGGAGGGGGAGGGGAGGAGGATATAGAAGCCGACGACATCTGCTCACCCCACTGATGTCCACCACAGAAGGCCCGTCGGAGTCGGGTTGACGTTACCAGGAGCGATCCAGCCAGTCCCAATGTCCGAGGTCTCAACCAGCCTTGGTCCCCATTCCACCCCATAGGGCGGGAGGGGGATGCGTCTACCGTCTTAGTTTCCTCCATGGGTCCCATGTGATAATAAAGTCCTCTTGTGTGCCTCTATTCCAGCTAGAGAGTTCCTCCAGGTTGCAGATTGAGTCCACCTTCATTTGCCACTGTTTTAGTGTAGGGGGTTCTCTTTGGAGCCATTTAGTGGGTATTAATGCTTTTGCTGCGTCAAGTAGAAAAGCGATTAATTTATCTTTTCTGGGATGAAAATCCCGGGATGGCTTCCAGAGGAAAATCATTTCCGCTGAGATTGTCAAATCTGTTTTGAGGGACCGTAGTACTTTTTCAATGTCTTTCCAAAAGGGGGCTATCCTGGTGCATTCCCACCATATGTGCTTAAATGAGCCTTCCTCAGTGTTGCATCTCCAACACCTGTTGTGTGGAGCAAGCTTATAAGCGAAGAGCCATTGAGGGGTCTTGTACCAACGTACAAGGAGCTTGTAATGGCTTTCCTGTAAGAGTATGCATTGAGATAGGCCGAGTGATGTTTGTAGGATCACTTTTATGTCTGTTGGGGATAGGGATATATTTAATTCTTTTTCCCACGAATTTAGGAAGTTTGGTTTGTATTCTACTGGTGTCGAGATAAAGTTTCTCCTTATGAAGGAGATTGTCTTGTTCCTCGGGGAGTTCCCCGTTACTGATTTCTCGAAGGGAGTAGCGGGTCTAGTAGATCTGTATTTCTCCTTGAAACCATCCAGGACCTTGACGATATGAATTCTTTGTAGGAAGGATAGGGATGTTTGTGGAATTAATTCCTGTATAATTTCGGGCGTTTTTTTGTGTGCTAAAGCTTGTAGGTCTGATATTCGCAGGTCCCTGAATTTTGCCCACAGGCTCCTAGTTGCTGAATCTGTGGGTATGTTAAGCAATTTTTGGGCCAATCTCAGTGGAGTAATGGGAGAGGGTTCGGGGGCCAAAGATGTTTTCAGTTTATCCCACGTTTCGCAGGGCCCTCTAATAAGTGGATTAAAACTTTTGGACCTGTACGAGAGTCTGCGGGGGAACCATAATTCCTCTAGGAGAGAGCTACCATGTGAGAATGTTGCTAAAGAGAATAACATTTTGTCTTTTGTTGGATGAGTCAGGTCCATCCAGTATTGAATTTGGGTGGCCTGGTAAAAGTCGTGGACGCACGGCAACCCGATCCCCCCCTCTTCACGTCTTTTAATCATAAGGCTGTATGCCAGGCGGGGTCTTTTTTGCTTCCATACAAAGTTGGAAAAAGTCGCTCTTAATGCTTTGAAAAAGGTTTGAGGTAATGCAATTGGGAGCATTCGGATTTTATATAGTATTATAGGCAAAATGTAGGATTTTATAATATTTTTTCTTCCGAACCATGAAAGAAATGGTATATCGTACTTCTGTAGCAGGTTTCTTATATGCGTCAGGAGCGGTTGGAAATTAGCATTATATAAGTCTTCTGTTCTCCTTGTAACCTTAACCCCAAGGTATTCTATGTAGGAATCTGACCATTTGAAGGGTGAGCTGGCTTTCAGGGAGTCGCAACTTGTTGGGGGAACTGAGATATTGAGCATAGTTGACTTAGAGAAATTAATTTTGAAATTAGATAGTTCTCCAAAGAGATTCAAGACTGAAACCAGGTTGGGTATTCCTTTTTCTGGGTCCGAGATGATGAACATAATGTCATCTGCGAATGCAGCAGTTGTTAGAGTGTCGGATCCAGCTTTGAGGCCGTTTATATCTGGGTTCAGTCTTACCTCCTGCAGAAGTGGTTCCAGGGCCAATACAAAGAGGGTGGGTGATAACGGGCATCCCTGGCGTGTTCCATTGCGAATATTGAAGGGTGGGGATAGAATATTATTAATTTTTAGTCTTGCATGGTGGTCACCTTAATTTGAATGATTTGGCTTTTGAATAACCATTGGAAGACGCATGCCATCCCTGATATACTGTTACTAAAATTCAGTGCAAAGAAACTTCAGAAATCTTGTACAGGCAGGAAGTGTGTTTGTAGCTTTGTGTCACTCTGAGCACACAGATACACTGCACTGTCTTCAGGGGTGACATCCAGTATATTGAGGATACTGGACGTTCTCTGATCACTGAAGATTAATCTCAGTTTACGCTTGTCTTGTGATATAGTGTCCTTGTAGTCCCCTATTAGGTGCACAGGTCCCTGACCAGGAGATAACCTGTACCAGTGGATGAAGTCAGATTTAGGAAGGGAGGGATGGTCACATGTGAGATTTAAGTCTTTTCCAGCCGCGGTCTCCAGTTTGGGTGTCTGAATTATATTGGAGGTGCAAGAAGAACCTGGAAAGGAAAGGCAGACATTATTTAGAGTTTGCAAAGCTGCACAAAAAAGTTCAGTAAAAGGAATACATCATTAATTTTAGGACTGTAAATCAACTATGACATAATTTTTTGTGTGTTACAGCTACGTCTATTATCGAGATTTCTACTCACATAGAAAGAAGATGAAAGCAGTGCTGAAAAGAAACATCTTCCATATACCGATTTATAGTAAACAGTTCAATAGAAAATAGAAGAGACAATCCATATAGGTATGTGTGCAGAACCTAGTCACTATGCTTTTAACCTTAAATTTCCTCTTTAACCTTCCCGTTTTGCTTTCTAGAACAAAGCTACACCCATAACACATGCAGAGTGACCTAGAATGTAATTTAGCCTTGAAGTCATAGTGCCACCTAGTGAGGCATAGGTGAAATCTATATGAAGAGAAATATATCAAATGTACATTCGGCAAGAAATCAAAATATATCCACATACAGAGTTTTCAATGATTTCAATACCCAGCAACACTAGTAGCATTCATTTAAGACAATGTTCAGATGTGGTGAGATTGCCAGGATTTTACAGTGAAGATGCCGCACTGCGTATCAAAAGCAAATTATGATTGTTACGTCCATACGGCGCACTAAAGTGTCACGTCTCAGTATAGACTCAAGTGTGTCCATTTAAACCCACAAACACACTTATATAGTATTTGTACTACAAACTACACCTCCCCAGGCAAGATGGAAGGACCCCTGTCCCTTACTGATTAGGGAAAGTGGAGCACGCATGCCTAAAAGCGGGGTGATCGTCCCGATAAGGTCTGCCCCACTGTCTCCATCTGGGACCTGGCTAGCCTTGATTACGAACCTTGAGAAGTGCACAAAACACAAGCCACGACACGGTTCCCACACACTGGACACAGAACATGACAGTTTAACATTCATGTCCAGCAACCTGCACAAACAGAAGAAGTTTCTGTTTTCACCAACATACCAGTTCTCACATACCACATATAACAGGACTGAACATAGAGCACGTCTGGCAACTTGCACATACATACCAAACGTCACTGTTCACACCAACATACCAGGTTGTGCAAACAACATAGAATGGGAACCCCACCTAGAGCTCATATGCATACAGATGGTCAACCATAGCCTGTCCAAGTATACTCACACCAGGGGAATAGAGAGTTAGCCACCATGCTGACATAGGGAACAGTGTCGGGCATCACCCATCTGACACATACACAAGACATAAGATGTCTGGAGGCCTCACCTGTCAAAGGGAAGAGGGGGTCTGCATATGATACAGACAAGGACTACAGGTGTCCAGGCTGTCTTCAGGGAAAGAGAAAGGGACACTACAGACAAGCATGCACCACGCCAGCTCTGAGTGGGATCAACAGTGATACATAAAACACTAAAATGACCAGCAATCTCTTACAAGAGTTTGCTCGTAATTATCTGCCGCAGACCAGAGGGATTGGCTGGTGGAGAAAATAACAGCCAGCCAACTCAATTAACCCCTACCTGTGAAGGTGTGCACAAGGAAACCTGTAGAACTACAGGTCCCAGGCACACAACCTTAACAATGAAATTATCTATGTAGATGGAGTTCTGAAAACGCCTTCCACATTTGGAAAACAATTCTGAGTCAAAATCGGAGCATGCTGCAGATTTTCAAATTTGCAGTTATGCTCATTATTATGTGGAAAAGCTGCAGAAATCACTATAGATTTCTAGATTTCGCCTTTTCCATTTTTTACGGTAAAATCGGTGCAAATCTATACCAAATATGCATGTAACAGAAATGGATTTTGCTGCAGGTTCGATATGGAATAGTGTTGAAAACCAAGGTGGAAAAAGTTCATCTGTGCTCTTAGCATAAAGGTTGGATTCACAGAAAATCTGAATTCTTTAATAAAGAAATCCATATCTGCTGTCATGTCCAATACCTGCAGATGAATGTTTGAGGTCATTCATAATATGCTTTGTCATATAGTGCTTTGAAAAGGTATTCACAACCTTACTTCCAGATGTCGTCTACTTTATTTCTAGGGTGGTGGGAATCTAAAATGGTATTATCTAATGAGATGAAACAAATCGCATACTGTTCTGGGGCAGATTCATCGATGATGTGCTTATCACATGGGATGGTACCTTTTGAGGATTTTGTATCCACTTTTGAATAAGAATAGCATTGGTATGCCATTAACCAATGATATCCATGAAAAGCATATTCACTTTTTAGATTTGGACATCAGGATAAGAATGGATGCATTCAAGCCAACATATATAGAAAGACTCCAGCAACAAACAATCTGCTCCACTGTAATAGTTGGCACTACCCTCACTCAAGAGGAGCATTCCCATGGGGTAATTTTTAAGAGAAAGAAGAAGCTGCTAAGACAAAATCTGTTTTCAAATTGAATGTGATCAATTGTTCATGAGGTGTCGCAGGAGGGGCTATCTGGTTAAATGTTAAAGGTAAGCATATAAAAGAGCTAAAACTAGGATCACTTAAGGTAACTTATCACCAGGAGTAACTCAGATAAATAAAAAAAAGTGATTCGCTGTACAGGAACATACGACAGCTATACTCATCAGCTCATAAATATCATGAAGAAATATTGACCAATTTTAACATCAGATTCAGATCTAAAAGTGCATAGCCTGTTTGTCAGTCCTTCTAACCTAAATAGACAACTACCCCAGACTTAGTATACTGGCACTCATCTCATGAGAAATGCTCTCTATGTCCACTTATCATGAATGCTTCTACAATTGTCAATCCAGTGGACAACAAAAAGTATCAAATAAAACAGGAAATAACTTGTCGCAGCACAAGCGTTATATATGGAGTAAGATATTCCTGCCCTAAGACATATGTCGGTAAGATGGTTCAAGAATAGAGATGAGCGAGCACCAAAATGCTCGGGTGCTCGTTACTCGGGACGAACTTTTCGCGATGCTCGAGGGTTCGTTTCAAGTAACAAACCCCATTGAAGTCAATGGGCGACCCGAGCATTTTTGTATATCGCCGATGCTCGCTAAGGTTTCCTTGTGTGAAAATCTGGGCAATTCAAGAAAGTGATGGGAACGACACAGCAACGGATAGGGCAGGCGAGGGGCTACATGTTGGGCTGCATCTCAAGTTCACAGGTCCCACTATTAAGCCACAATAGCGGCAAGAGTGGGCCCCCCCCCCCCTCCCAAAAACTTTTACTTCTGAATAGCCCTCATTAGCATGGCATACCTTAGCTAAGCACCACACTACCTCCAACAAAGCACAATCACTGCCTGCATGACACTCCGCTGCCACTTCTCCTGGGTTACATGCTGCCCAACCCCAACCCCCCCGCACGACCCAGTGTCCACAGCGCACACCAAATTGTCCCTGCGCAGCCTTCAGCTGCCCTAATGCCACGCCACCCTCATGTCTATTTATAAGTGCGTCTGCCACAGGAAAAGCAGGCACACACTGCAGAGGGTTGGCATGCCTAGGCAGCGACCCCCCCATAAAAGAGGCGGGCCAATAGTCCACAATGCTGTGCAGAAGCAATGAGAAATCCAATCCTGTGCCACCTCCATCTGGAGCTGCACACGTGCGCATAGCAATGGGGAACCTATGTGCCACACACTATTCATTCTGTCAAGGTGTCTGCATGCCCCAGTCAGACCACGGTTTTTTATAAATAGTCACAGCCAGGTCCAACTCCGCAATGGGAATTCCGTGTGCACCCACAGCATGGGTGGTTCCCTGGAACCCACCGGCGGTACCTTAAAAATATCCCATTGCATTGCCCATCACAGCTGAGGTAATGTCGTGCTTAATACAGGTGGGCCTCGGCCCACACTGCATGCCCCAGTCAGACTGGGGTTCTTTACAAGTGGACAGATGTAGTACCAACTCCCTGTGGACCCACAGCATGGGTGGGTGCCAGGAAGCCACCGGCGGTACAGAAATAAATCCCATTGCATTGCCCATCACAGCTGAGGTAATGTCGTGCTTAATACAGGTGGGCTTCGGCCCACACTGCATGCCCCAGTCTGACTGGGGTTCTTTACAAGTGGACAGATGTAGTAACAACTCCCTGTGGACCCACAGCATGGGTGGGTGCCAGGAAGCCACCGACGGTACATAAATATATCCCATTGCAGTGCCCTACTCAGCAGAGCTAACGTCAGATACAATACAGGTGGGCTTCGGCCCACACTGCATGCCCCAGTCAGACTGGTAATATGTACCTTAACAGTAACCTCGTTGGTGGTAATGTGGTGATGACTGCGGACCTAGTAGCGCGGTTTAATGTAGTTGGTTTTCGGAATGGGGCCAGGATTAAGTGGGCCGTGGCGGGGGATGGTGGTGGTGCTCTCTTGTTGTGTCGTTAAAGGTGAAATTCTTGGACTGCCACCAGACGGACCAATGCAAAGGCATTTGCCAAGAATGTTTTCATTGTTGGAGGAGGAGGGGGATGTTTTGGAGGCACTATGTGTCCTCTCCACGTGTCCGTGGTTATATGCACCTTAACAGTAACAGCGTTGGTGGGAAATGGCCTCGCCGCCATCATGTCTTTGTGAAGCCTCTGTTTCCACACCCCAGTGACATACCATTAGCAGCGGTATAGGCAGAGCCCAGAATTATTAGCATTTCAGCAGTAGCATTAGGAACAGGCCCCACTAACATATCACTAGCAGCAGTATAGGGGGAGCGCAGTCTTAGTTCCATTTCAGTAATAGTAGCACTCAAGACAGGCCCCAGTAACATTCCCATTGCAGCAGTTTAGGGAGCTAACAGTCTCTTTCACATTTCAGTAGCTGCAGTATAGACGAGGCCCCAGTTACATTTATGTAGCTAAAGTGTAGGCCAACCCCACACACCTTTCTGTACCATGAGTGCAGGCGAAGAACATAGAAATTACTATGATTACACTGTAGGTGAGGGCCCAAAAAAATTGGTGTACCAACAGTACTAATGTACCTCAGAAAAAATTGGCCATGCCCAACCAAGATGGCAGGTGAAACCCATTAATCGCTTTGGTTAATGTGGCTTAAGTGGTAACTAGGCCTGGAGGCAGCCCAGTTTCACGAAAAATTGGTTCAAGTTAAAGTTTCAACGCTTTTAAGAGCATTGAAACGTATAAAAATTGTTTAGAAAAATTATATCAGTGAGCCTTGTGGCCCTAAGAAAAATTGCCCGTTCGGCGTGATTACGTGAGGTTTCAGGAAAAGGACAGGAGGAGGAGGAGGAATATTATACACAGATTGATGAAGCAGAAATGTCCCCGTTTTGGATGGTGATAGAGAACGATGCTTCCATTCGCGGGTGCAGCGTACATATTGCTTAGGTATCGCTGCTGTCCGCTGGTGGACAAGAGAAGTCTGGGGAAATCCACGCTTTGTTCATCTTGATGAGTGTAAGCCTGTCGGCACTGTCTGTTGACAGGCGGGTACGCTTATCTGTGATAATTCCCCCAGCCGCACTAAACACCCTCTCTGACAAGACGCTAGCCGCAGGACAAGCAAGCACCTCCAGGGCATACAGCGCGAGTTCAGGCCACGTGTCCAGCTTCGACACCCAGTAGTTGTAGGGGGCAGAGGCGTCACGGAGGACGGTCGTGCGATCGGCTACGTACTCCCTCATCATCCTTTTACAGTGCACCCACCGACTCAGCCTTGACTGGGGAGCGGTGACACAGTCTTGGTGGGGAGCCATAATGCTGTCCAGGGCCTTAAAGAGTGTTGCACTGCCTGTGCTGTACATGCTGCTCGATCTCCGCACCTCCCCTGCTACCTGGCCCTCGGAACTGCGCCTTCTGCCACTAGCGCTGTCGGATGGGAATTTTTACCATCAGCTTGTCCGCCAGGGTCCTGTGGTATAGCAACACTCTCAAACCCCTTTCCTCTTCGGGAATGAGAGTGGAAAGGTTCTCCTTATACCGTGGGTCGAGCAGTGTGTACACCCAGTAATCCGTAGTGGCCAGAATGCGTGCGTCACGAGAAAGGCATCCTAACATGAAGTCAGCCATGTGTGCCAGGGTACCTGTACGCAACACATGGCTGTCTTCACTAGGAAGATCACTTTCAGGATCCTCCTCCTCCTCCTCCTCCTCCTCCTCAGGCCATACACGCTGAAAGGATGACAGGCAAGCAGCATGGGTACCGTCAGCAGTGGGCCAAGGTGTCTCTTCCCCCTCCTCCTCATCCTCCTCATGCTCCTCCTCCTCCTCCTTAACGCGCTGAGATATAGACAGGAGGGTGCTCTGACTATCCAGCGACATACTGTCTTCCCCCGCCTCCGTTTCTGAGCGCAAAGCATCTGCCTTTATGCTTTGCAGGGAACTTCTCAAGAGGCATAGCAGAGGAATGGTGACGCTAATGATTGCAGCATCGCCGCTCACCACCTGGGTAGACTCCTCAAACTTTCCAAGGACCTGGCAGATGTCTGGCAACCAGGCCCAATCTTCTGAAAATAATTGAGGAGGCTGACTCCCACTGCGCCGCCCATGTTGGAGTTGGTATTCCACTATAGCTCTACGCTGCTCATAGAGCCTGGCCAACATGTGGAGCGTAGAGTTCCACCGTGTGGGCACGTCACACAGCAGTCGGAGCACTGGCAGATTAAACCGATGTTGCAGGGTGCGCAGGGTGGCAGCGTCCGTGTGGGACTTGCGGAAATGTGCGCAGAGCTGGCGCACCTTTCCGAGCAGGTCTGACAAGCATGGGTATCTTTTCAGAAAGCGCTGAACCACCAAATTAAAGACGTGGGCCAGGCATGGCACGTGCGTGAGGCTGCCGATCTGCAGAGCCGCCACGAGGTTACGCCCGTTGTCACACACGACCATGCCCGGTTGGAGGCTCAGCGGCGCAAGCCAACGGTCGGTCTGCTCTGTTAGACCCCGCAGCAGTTCGTGGGCCGTGTGCCTCTTATCTCCTAAGCTGAGTAGTTTCAGCACGGCCTGCTGACGCTTGCCCACCGCTGTGCTGCCACGCCGCGCGACACCGACTGCTGGCGACGTCCTGCTGCTGCTGACACATCTAGATTGCGAGACAGAGGTTGCGGAGGAGGAGGAGGAGGAGGGTGGAGGAAGCATACACCGCCGAAGATACCACCACCGAGCTGGGGCCCGCAATTCTGGGGGCGGGTAGGACGTGAGCGGTCCCAGGCTCTGACTCTGTCCCAGCCTCCACTAAATTCACCCAATGTGCCGTCAGGGAGATGTAGTGGCCCTGCCCGCCTGTGCTTGTCCACGTGTCCGTTGTTAAGTGGACCTTGGCAGTAGCCGCGTTGGTGAGGGCACGTACAATGTTGCGGGAGACGAGGTCGTGCAGGGCTGGGATGGCACATCGGGAAAAGTAGTGGCGACTGGGAACTGAGTAGCGCGGGGCCGCCACCTCCATCATACTTTTGAAGGACTCCGTTTCCACAACCCTATACGGCAGCATCTCAAGGCTGATAAATTTGGCTATGTGGACAGTTAACGCTTGAGCGTGCGGGTGCGTGGCAGCGTACTTGCGCTTGCGCTCAAACACTTGCGCTAGCGACGGCTGGATGGTGCGCTGAGAGACATTGGTGGATGGGGCCGAGGACAGCGGAGGTGAGGGTGTGGGTGCAGGCCAGGAGACGGTAGTGCCTGTGTCCTCAGAGGGGGGTTGGATCTCAGTGGCAGGTTGGGGCACAGAGGGAGAGGCAGCGGTGCAAACCGGAGGCGGTGAACGGCCTTCGTCCCACCTTGTGGGGTGCTTGGCCATCATATGTCTGCGCATGCTGGTGGTGGTGAGGCTGTTGGTGGTGGCTCCCCGGCTGATCTTGGCGCGACAAAGGTTGCACACCACTGTTCGTCGGTCGTCAGGCGTCTCTGTGAAAAACTGCCAGACCTTAGAGCACCTAGGCCTCTGCAGGGTGGCATGGCGCGAGGGTGCGCTTTGGGAAACAGTTGGTGGATTATTCGGTCTGGCCCTGCCTCTACCCCTGGACACCGCACTGCCTCTTGCAACCTGCCCTGCTGCTGCCCTTGCCTCCCCCTCTGAAGACCTGTCCTGAGTAGGCGTAGCAAACCAGGTGGGGTCAGTCACCTCATCGTCCTGCTGCTCTTCCTCCGAATCCTCTGTGCGCTCCTCCCTCGGACTTACTGCCCTTACTACTACCTCACCGATAGACAACTGTGTCTCATCGTCATCGTCCTCCTCACCCACTGAAAGGTCTTGAGACAGTTGCCGGAAGTCCCCAGCCTCATCCCCCGGACCCCGGGAACTTTCCAATGGTTGGGCATCAGTGACGATAAACTCCTCTGGTGGGAGAGGAACCACTGCTGCCCAATCTCAGCAGGGGCCCGAGAACAGTTCCTGGGAGTCTTTCCGCTCCTGAGCATGTGTCATTGTAGTGGAGTGAGGAGGCTGGGAGAAGGAGGAGGAGCAGCAGCCAGAGGATTCGGATTTGCAGCACTGGACGGCGCAGAACTGTGGGTGGACGATAGGTTGCTCGAAGCACTTTCTGCCATCCACGACAGGACCTGCTCACACTGCTCATTTTCTAATAAAGGTCTCCCGCGTGGACCCATTAATTGTGCAATGAATGTGGGGACGCCAGAAACGTGCCTCTCTCTTAATTGCGCAGCAGTCGGCTGCGATACACCTGGATCAGGAGCTCGGCCTGTGCCCACACCCTCACTTGGGCCTACGCGTCCTCGGCCGCGTCCATGTCCTCTAGGCCTACCCCTACCCCTCAGCATGCTGTATTACCAGTGATTTGATTTCCCAGCCAAGAAATAAATTGGCGCAAGCCTGCTGTTAAACTTAGCTGGCTGCGTATGATTTTTTTTACGTTCTCCACCCAGCACACACGTACCCAGAACGCTGAGGACTGTCAGAGGCAGGCCAAATAGAATTTTTGCCCTTTTTTTTTAAAGGAAAGGCCCACTGACTATATTCAATCAATTAATAAATGTGTTGTGTGGCCCTGCTGTGTGTCACAGAACTGCAGTGTTGCACTGTTATTAACTGCAGCAGAGCGGTGATTTCCCAGCCAGGAAATAAATTGTCGCAAGCCTGCTGTTAAACTTAGCTGGCTGCGTATGGTTTTTGTTTAATTTCTCCACCCAGTACACACGTACCCAGAACGCTGAGGACTGTCAGAGGCAGGCCAAATAGAATTTTTGCCCTTTTTTTTAAAAGGAAAGGCCCACTGACTATATTCAATCAATAATAAATGTGTTGTGGCCCTGCTGTGTGTCACTGAACTGCAGTGTTGCACTGTTATTAACTGCAGCAGAGCGGTGATTTCCCAGCCAGGAAATAAATTGGCGCAAGCCTGCTGTTAAACTTAGCTGGCTGCGTATGATTTTTGTTTAATTTCTCCCCCCACCACACACGTACCCAGAACGCTGAGGACTGTCAGAGGCAGGCCAAATAGAATTTTTGCCCTTTTTTTTTAAAAGGAAAGGCCCACTGACTATATTCAATCAATAATAAATGTGTTGTGGCCCTGCTGTGTGTCACAGAACTGAAGTGTTGCACTGTTATTAACTGCAGCAGAGCGGTGATTTCCCAGCCAGGAAATAAATTGGCGCAAGCCTGCAGGCCAAATAGAATTTTTGCCCTTTTTTTTTAAAGGAAAGGCCCACTGACTATATTCAATCAATAAAATATGTCTTCTGGCCCTGCCTACACAATTCTGTCCCTGGAGTATTACTGCAGGGTGCAATGCTCTGCACGGCCGATTTGGAAAAAAAAAAAAAAAGTGCAACACTGCTAACAGCAGCCTCCACAGTACTGCACACGGTTAGATGTGGCCCTAAGAAGGACCGTTGGGGTCCGTGAAGCCTACACTAACTCCTAACACTCTCCCTGCCTAACCACCACTTCTGTCCCTGTAGTATTACTGCAGGGCGCAATGCTCTGCACGGCCGATCTAGCAAAAAACAAAAATGTGCAACACTGCTAACAGCAGCCTCCACACTACTGCACACGGTTAGATGTGGCCCTAAGAAGGACCGTTGGGGTCCTTGAAGCCTACACTAACTCCTAACGCTCTCCCTACAGCAGCTCCAGCACGATAGCACTTTCCCTCAGCTAAGTCACAATGCATCTGAGGCGAGCCGCGGGAGGGACCGATTTTTATACTCGGGTGACACCTGATCTCCCCAGCCACTCACAGCAGGGGGGTGGTATAGGGCTGGAACATCACAGGGGGAAGTTGTAATGCCTTCCGTCTTTCAATTGGCCAGAAAAGCGCGCTAACGTCTCAGAGAGGAAAGTGAAAGTAACCCGAACATCGCGTGGTGCTCGTTACGAGTAACGAGCATCCCGAACACCCTAATATTCGCCCGAGCATCAAGCTCGGACGAGTACGTTCGCTCATCTCTTTTCAAGAATTTAGGAAGCACATTTCCAAACACCTGAGCTCTGTACTCATGAAGATGGTTACCCCCATTGTAAGGCATATTAATGGATGACATGGAGGTAATGGTACTCAACTAATATCTTGGGGCATGTATTGAATCCCGTAAGGGGGATCAGGACAAAAATGTGCTACATGAGGAGGCTCATTGGATCTTTGGAGGATTTTCTTATTCAGCATTCATTTAAGCCAGCTTTTGGAAACGCTATTCAGTTACTGCTATGAAATGTACAATTATTGACAAGGCTTTTGCTTGGTAAGATTGCACCGCCATAATCACCTAGCAGCTCTTCATGAGGCCAGCTTGGGGAGCTGAGGCCCGGTGATAGAAGGGCATAGTATATACTAGTATGCCTTAGGAGTCGCTCAATATAAATAGATACATAGCCTATAAAATAGTAATGAAATATATGCTTGGACTAGAAGTCATTCAAAATGCTACATTGTCCTTATTCTGGGGACCCATCTGGGTGTCTGTAGAAAACATCAGAATTACTGCTTGGGCTTATTCAGAACAATTCAAAGCAGCTTAAGTAACAGTTAAGATTGGAAGATGCAGTTTATTATGGAATACCCTCAGAAATTGCTATGTTAGGGTAGGCAGCACCGTTGGTACATACTGACATCATTTTTAGCGATAGGTATATGTTGGAGGTTGTGTGCTGACATTTGGAGGAAAAAAATGTATTAGTGTAACATGCCTCCCCCCCCCTATAACTTACTATAATAACTTAATCTATCGATTCAACACCTTTAATATCCAACCAGTAACCCATGGCACTCCTTAGATGGTGACCATTGTGCAATCCCTTTTCACAGAACCTAAGCCATAAGAATGTTTTTTGTGTGGACTTCTGCAGACCTGGCATCCATACTAACATTATAAATGCCAAAGTAACTGTTTGTTACCTTTTCACGGCTAAACCACTGAAGCGATTTTGATATAATTTGGTAGGGAGATAGCTTGCATCTTGAGATAGGACATAAGCTAAATTTTATCCAGAAAATGTATAGTGTTCTCCAAGAGCGCAACAAGATTTATTTGGTGATGCGCAAGCATACCTCCGCTCTGCCGCCAGCGCTGTACCTTGCAGTGCTGGCGAGCAGACACGTGATCACAGATGTTGATGCATGTATGCAATTATTAATCTAGCAGAGATACCCCGCGTTGCCTAGGATTAAAACTTGAACAAAAGACACATTAAAATCGATTGAGATTTTAAAGGAAATCCGTGTTGCCCATAGTAACCAATCATAGCGCAACTTTTATTTTACCTTAGTAGTATAACAAATGAAAGCTGAGCTGTACGACACAAACAGACAGATTTTGCAAGGTTTATTCTCATCTGCAATATGGGGAATAAGGAATGGTTGTGTCAAAGGGCAATTTTGGCATCAACTAATAAAACTGTAGGATAGATGAATGAAAAAATTATTTCCCAAGTCAAAGAAGAAATTGTGTAATATCTGTCGGTGGATAATAGATAAATTTAGGGACAGCACTCTAATGAATATATCAACATGCAGATTTTAAAGTGAAGAAGCACACCTCTGCGCCTATGGCTAAGTATGAAACCTGATGTAGCAAGGCTGATGTAGAAAACCATGATATAATGAAGAATGAACTGTTCAGGGCTGTTCATAATTCCTTAGATCCGCATGAGCAGAGAACAAATGGCCCAACCACCAGAAAGCATACAGGCGATCCAGGGTAAGCAAAGTTGAAAATTACAAAAAAAGAGAAGAAGGGCTAATGCTCAGTAGGAAATTTGTTACAGCTCTCCAAATGTGTCCGAAAGGTATGAAAGAACTTATTAGTTGCATGGTGTACCTCTGTGAGCCCCCCCCCTAAGACGTGAGGTAAGCTGAAGAAAGTCTCCTTTAGTCCATAAAGTTCAGTCACAGGTTTATTACGATCACTACAAGTAACAGGTACAAGTAATAGGTACAAGTGTCAGGTACAGAAGTATGACAATGCGTTTCAAGGTTTGTAGGACCTTTTTCTCAAGCACGAACCTCGAAACACGTTGCCATACTTCAATAAGGCTCAAGGGCAAACACTTAAGGTAGCGGGTGTACATTTAGAAAAAACGTGTTTTTCTCATGGGCAACTGTATGTGGCATTCTCACATGTATACAGCCCACAAAACCTTTATATCTTAGCAAAAGATGACAAGATCAACAACATAGTGAGCAGAACTGTGCTGACATAGCATATTGCAGTTACATTCCTTTCACTATTTCAATAAACAGCAAAACACATATTAGATTAAAAAATTACAAATTGCATTTGGACAAAGTTGTAGGTAACAAGCTAAGGGCTCTTTCACATCACAGCTATTTTCCTGCATATATACACTGGGCCATGTGAATAAATGCATTGGATTTAATGCATTCTATCAGATGGCCGGCGTATATACGCAGGTAAATAGCTGCATTTATACTGTCATGGGAAAGAGCCCTAATGCTGTATAAATCATAGGATCTTGCATTAATTTCAGCCCTTGGCCAATCAGCCTAAGTATGAGCTTTTGTGTACCGAGCATGCACCACAAAATGAAGGGAAAAAATATCCAAGTCCTAGAAGGCACACACTGAGCATGCTTGACAAGGTCAAATTGTCATTCACTGGGCTGATTACATCATCATACATCAGAAACGACAACAATGTAGGCATTTACTGTATGCTGCCTGGACAAGCAGAAGATATGGATGAAATCTTTGTACATCAGATGGCCGAGTTCTCAAAAAAGCATAGTTACCATGGGAGATATTAACTATCCAGACATTTGTTGGGAATCTAAAGCAAAAGTAATGGGTCCAACAAATTCTTATCCGCTCTTGCTGACAACTTTATCTTGCAAAAAGTATAAGAGAAAACAAAAGGATCTGCTATCTTGGACCTAATTCTTAGCGACAGTGAGGAAATGGCTGGGATCTTAGCAGGCAGTGATCATGCTATCCTTGAAGGTTGGATTTCAGAAAGGCAGGTTTAATGGACTCAGAAAGAGGGTAGGAAGAATCCAATGGCTGGATGTTCTTAAGCTAAGAAGGTTCCGAATATCTATTGAAGAACATAATGCAGTCTGCAGAAACAGTAGGGCAAGTGTCAGAAAAGCTAGAGCTAATAATGAATTGAGGTTTGCAAAAGAGGCCAAAAGCATTAAAAAGGATGAAAACAGTGAATTGGTTAAGAATGATGTTGAGAAGGCCGAACTTTTAAAATCATATTTTGTATCTTTTTTCTCTCAAAAAGTAGATGTAACATCAACTGATCTTCCCTGTGCTATTGGGGAAATAAAAGAATGCAGGCTATCTATAAACAGATAGCTAACTTAAATGAATTCAAGTCTCCAGGTCCAGATTAATTACATCCTAGGGTATTAAAGGAAGCAGAAGAGGTAATTGCTGAACCAATCGCCATAATTTTTTTAAATTTCTGGAGAATAAGAGAAGTCCCAGAAGATTTAAAAAGGGCAAATGTTGTTCCTATCTTCAAAGAAAGGAAGTAGATGGACCCAGGAAACAACAGGCTTGTGAGCCTGACTTCTATACCGGGAAAGATCTTTGAACAAATCATTTAACAGAATGTATGCTAGTACTGGGATGAGAATGAAGTAATTAACCAGATCTAGCATGGGTTTGTAACAAACAAGTCATGCCAGACTAATCTAATTTCAGTATATTGCAGCAGCATTGAATGACATATATGATAGGCAGCTTAGTGTTCCCAGGTTTATTAGGCACATGTTTGTGTTTTTAATTCTTATGCCTATTAGTATTTTAATTTATTTCAATAAAAGTTACATTTTAATTCAACCTGGGGTATTCAATATAGGTATCCAAGTGTGACATTTCAGAAGGGTTTTCATCAGGGGAGCTGATGACATCACAACTGTATTGCAGTCAGTTAGGTGACACATGTGTCCTTTTCACCTGCTTCAAAATATTCCAACATTGGTTGTTCTATGATGTCTGGCTTTGAAAACAAATATTGCATTACCCACAAGACCTGACAGTAACATCACAAGTCGGTGTCAATCTGGTGAGCTGCTCTGACATCAGAAGTGGCTTTCATTTGGAAAATTACTGTGACATCACAAGTTAGCATTAATCATGTAAGCTGCTGTAACATTACAAGAGGGTTTCAGTAAGATGAACTGCTGTGACATCACAAAAGTATTTCCATCGGGTCAGTTTCTGTGACATCACAGATGAGCTTCTGTCAGGAAAGATAATATGACATCACCAGTGGGCTTCAGTTCAGTAGGTTGCTGTGAAATCATAGGGGATTTTCAATCAGATGAGCTGCTGTGACATCATGACACCAGTGAATATTAATGATTTGGCTTTTGGATCACAGAGCCACCATTGGAGGACGGCATGTCCCTAATATACTGTTACTAAAACTTAGTGCGGAGAAATTTCAGAAATCTTGTACAGGCAGGAAGTGTGTTTGTAGCTTTGTGTCACCCTGAGCACACAGATACACTGCACTGTCTTCAGGGGTGACATCCAGCATATTGAGAACACTGGACTTTCTCTGATCACTGAAGATTAATCTCAGTTTATGGTTGTCTGATGATGTAGTGCCCTTGTAACCATGTATTAAGTACACAGGTCCCTGACCAGGAGATAACCTATACCAGTGGATGTAGTCATTTGTAGAAAGCGAGGAATGGTCACACGTGAGATTAAAGTCCTTTCCAGCCAAGGTCTCCAGTTTGGGTGTCTGAATTATATTGGAGGTGCAGGAAGAACCTGAAAAAGAATGGCAGACATTATTTAGAGTTTGCTGAGCTGCACAAAAAGTAGTAAAAAGAATATATCATTAATGTTAGGACTGTAAGAAGTCAACTGTGACATCATTTTTGCTGTTTAACGGCTATCTCTTTTTTCAATATTTCTACTCACACAGTAAGAAGATGAACGTGGCACTAAAACGAAACATCTTCCATACACTGATTTATAGGAAACAGTTGAAAAGAACAGATAAGGCACAGATCCATACACGTATGTGTACAGAACTTAGTCACTATGCTTTTAGCCTTACATTTCCTCTTTAACCTTCCCTTTATGCTTTCTAGAGCAAAGCTACACCCATATCACATAAAGGGCTGCTTAGAATGTAATTTAGCCTTGAAGTCATAGTGCCACCTAGTGAGGCATAGCTGAAATCTATATGAGGAGAAATATATCAAATGTACATTGGGCAAGAAATCCAAATATATCCACGTACAGAGTTTAGAATGATTTCAATACTCCTCAACAGTAACAGCATTCATTTAAGACAATGTTGAGATGTGGTGAGATGTGCTGGGATTTTACAGTGAAGATGCACTGTGTATCCAGAGCAACTTACAATATTATCTATGTAGATGGGGTTCTGAAAACTCCTTACACATTTTAAAAAAACAATTCCAAGTCGAAATCTGAGCATGCTACGGATTTTCAAATTTGCATTATGCTCATTATGTTGTATGAAAGCTGCAGAAATCACTACAGATTTCACCTTTTGAATCTTATGGATTTGCCACAGATTTCACCCTAACAAATATTTGCATGTAACACAATTGGATTTTGCTGCAGGTTTGATGTGAAATGGTGTTGCTAACTAATGTCAACAAAGACCATCACCTGTTACCCTAGCCTAAGTTGGAGTCACAGAAAATCAAAATTCTTTAACCCAATTAGGACATGACACTTTTTTTTCTCCATTGTATGGGGGCTTGTTTTTTTTGCAGTACAAGTTGTACATTTCAATGGCACTATTTAAAGGGGTTGTCCCGCGCCGAAACAGGTTTTTTTTTTTTTCAATAGCCCCCCCGTTCGGCGCAAGACAAACCCGATGCAGAGGTAAAAAAAAAAAACGGATAGTACTTACCCGAATCCCCGCGCTGCGGCGACTTCTTACTTACCTTGCTAAGATGGCCGCCGGGATCTTCACCCACGGTGGACCGCAGGTCTTCTCCCATGGTGCACTGTGGGCTCTGTGCGTTCCATTGCCGATTCCAGCCTCCTGATTGGCTGGAATCGGCACACGTGACGGGGCGGAGCTACGAGGAGCAGCTCTCCGGCACGAGCGGCCCCATTCAGAAGGGAGAAGACCGGACTGCGCAAGCGCGTCTAATCGGGAGATTAGACGCTGAAATTAGACGGCACCATGGATACGAGGACGCCAGCGCAGGGAAGGTAAGTGAATAACTTCTGTATGGCTCATATTTAATGCACGATGTATATTACAAAGTGCATTAATATGGCCATACAGAAGTGTATACCCCCACTTGCTTTCGCAGGACAACCCCTTTAATGTACCAAATTATGTACTAGAAAAGTTTAAAACAATTCTATGTGGAGTAAAATGAAAAATAAAAACAGCATTCCGACATCTTCTGCATGCAATAACTTTTTTATTTTTCCATCAACATAGTTGTAAGAGGGTTGATTTTTTGTGAGAAGTCCTTTAGTTTGTGTTGGTACCACTACATATGAATTTTTGATCGCTTTTTATTGAATTTTTGGGGGAAATAGGGTGACCAAAAAAAGCTGCATTTCTGGCGTTCTTTACTTTTTTTTCAGATGACGTTCATCGTGCGGGGCAAATAATGCACTACTTTGATAAATCGGATTTTTATGGCCACGGCGATAACAAATATGTGTTTTTGTTTTAGATTATTTTATTTTACATATGGCAAAAAGGGGGTGATGTAAACTCTCATTAATTTTTTTTTTTACAATTATTAAAAGTTTTTTGGTCCCCCTAGAGGACCACAATTAGCGATGCTTTGATCGCTCCTGCAGTGTGCTGTAATGCTCTAGCATTACATCATACTACAATCGGGCTTGATAGGCAGTCTGGTAAGACAGCCCTGAGGCCTTTCAGAAGGCCCCCGGCTGCCATGACACTTGCATGGCTCCCTGTGATCTCATCTTCCTATAAACCCTGCCCCCGCAGAACCTAACTGTACGTCCTATAGCGGGGAGGGTTAATAAAGAAATTCATATCTGGTGTCAGTCTGGTTGTGGGCTTCGATGGGGTTCCATTACTCAGGAATATTCCCAGTACAGTGTTGGCTAATGCTTGTTAAAAAGGTTGTACCAGAATCACAAGTTATCCCCTATCTGCAGGGAGGCCCACTAATCCCAAGAACAGGGAACCCATGTCGCCCTTTGCCGCCACACCTCGGTTGCTTCACCCCCCACAGTGATGTCAAAATGAATGCAGCACTGGCCAAACGTGAGCAGCCACTGCAGATGGAAATACCCAAGGACATGCTGATCGGCTATTTCCAGCAGACCCTTTTAAAATTAACTGAGCAGCAGTGCGCTTGCGCAACCAGCGCTGCATTCAGTATCCTCCTCAATGCAGGTGGTGCAGTAAACCTGCAAGGGGGACGACTTAGGAAATGGAACCGCACTGATCAGCAAGTTATACCCTAAACTACAGTACCTGAGGTGAGCATGTGAACAGGAGCATTGGACAGTCTGGGTCGGGCAGGTGGCTCAATTCAGCATAGAGAAGACAGGATCATAGTCAGATTAATGAGACAGGTTTAGAAGGGTTAGCCAAATATCAAGAAACCAAGGAGATTGAGCAAACTAAAGAGCGCACCTTCAGACAGACCAAAAATACCTTGATGCTCAGACACCCTCTATAGTGGAAAGATGCCTGGTATATCCAGGGGTGATAGAGCAAGACATTGTATGAGGTGAACTGGCCCTTTAATAGCATGGTGGTGAATGTGCATGCACCCTTCAGGCTGTTGACAGCCACACCCCCTTTCCCTAGCGACGGAGGATGTACATGGAAGCATACATTTTGGCTGATGTGTCAGGTGGCTGACACGGCAGGTTATTGTACATCCTGCCCATGTACCTAGTACAGTGTGGCACTGAACACACAGTAATACATCGCGGTGTCAGACATCCTTATGTTGGTGATATTCAGAAGGAATCTTCTGTTTGTCTTGTCAAAGAGAGGAAACATGCGACCTCTGTATTCTTCTTCCAGATCTGAGTCTTTAGTATAAGTACTGAGTAATAGCTTAATATCCTGACCTGGTTTCTGTATGTACCAATACATACTAGAGGCCACTTGATCATAGCTACAGCCTAGTGTGACCTCCCCTCCTTCACTGATTAATGCATTCAGGGGCGACTGGGTGACGGTCTGGCCCAAAGTACAATCTGAAAGAAAGATTGTAGAAATAGTTATAGCAAACATCTGCAAATGTAATAAAGAGCGAATATAACTTCTGGTATCAATATAATCAAAAGACACTAAATGAGTCCTTTAAATGATGAAAGTGGAACACGTTGACTGGACATCCAAAGACAATATATAGAACCTTACACAATAAAGATGCTGCAAGAAGAGGATAAAGGAAGGCTGAACTGGACATGTTTGTTGGAGTCTCGGGGAGCAATGAAGAAGCACAGAGAATATACAGTATGAAAGGCTCTGACTGCAGGAAGTTTATGGGGGAGGGGATTATGTGCAGAACTAGTCATCCAATGGCAGAAGATTCTACCTATAAAAGTGTCACTGGGAAATCTGTCCCCTCCAGCCTGCTATTCATCAGTCCAATATCTTCCTGTAAAGGATTTTATATTGTAAACCTGAAACACTAAATCAGTTCATACAAGTGAAGATATCACTATGGAATTCATATCCTTTTAACTTCAAAATTGAAGACTTGATCTAATTAACAGATTAAATTGTACCTCCGTTTTGGTAAATCTTTGATCATGAGCTGCTGGAGGATCCCGACAAATCACAAGAATAAATCACAGTGCTTTCCCAACTTCTAGCTTGGAGATCTCCACATATATGTACGTGCAATACAGTCTCATTCATGTCTATAGGAATGTATTAAACATTTGGGTGCATCTGTAGTAAGAGGTAGTCAGGACAATTAATATATGCATGCAATTAATATGCAAGCCATAAACACATTTTACTACTCATGTATAGGTGATGTAAAACCAGCGAGGAAACAGTCCCTAAATAAATGTAATATATGTATGCTGCTGCCATCCTGTGGTACAAATATGGAATTGTGTGAAATTGTGTATGATGAATCACATTTGTAAAAACATTTCTAGGAATCTTAATTAAATATTTCAGTGTTCACCTTTGGCCCAGTTTTAAGGTAAACTGCTTTTCAAGTGATATTTTGCAGCTGAATATCTTGTTTGTTTTTCAACATTTGCATAGGAGACTATAGCAATGTATAATTATGCAGGAACGTTGCATTATTATTTATATTGCAATTTTGCCCTGTGAGTAAATATGGCAGAAGTGAATTTGCTATTATATCCATGTGGTTCTAAAATAACCCCCCCCCCCCCCCCCCAAAAAAAAAAAAAATACTCTTTCTGGTACATTTTATTATGTGGCCTTTGAAGCTCATGACTTGGGAATGTCTGAAAGTGATAGGCACCAAACATAACCACCTGTCCCCCAATACAGACAATATGCCACACGATTTTCCTGAAATTGCTATACCAGCCTTTTTAAAAACAATAATACATTGATAATATTGCAACGCCCCTGCCGTGGGATGATGATAAAAGGGCCATTGCAACTTCTGCAGCACCCATGCGTGGGATACTGCAGGGAATGATTTGCTACCCAAGCACACGGCTGGAGTTGGGAGAGTATAGTGCGTGGATCCATCACGGTAGCACTTACCAACTTCTGGTCCCAGAGGTAGTTACTACAGCAGAGAATAGGGTCAGTAGTCCTCAGGGTGAGGGGGGTAGTAGTTGTCAAGTTCGTGAGGCCACCGTTCCCACTCACCATTAATCTAAGTGGTGGAGTAATAACATGGAGACTTGTGTGTAGTACCTCGGGTCTTACGGAACAGTTAAGGCCCGGTAAAACTTTTACTTGAATAAACCTGAATAAACAGGTAGTTACGGGTATCAATCACTTGCAGAAATTACAGGCAGAAGGTAGGGAGGTAGGGAGGATACACAGGAACAATATGGCCCTATAGTCCACATTATCTATATGTCACTGGTCTTGGAATTGGGAGGAGGAATGGGGGTAGGGGTCACGTCACATACACTCTGTCAGGCAAAATTACTCAGAAAGATGGCTTAGCCTAGATGCACCCCCACAAAATCTGCTTGGTTGTCACAATTAATACCTCTGTGTGGTGATCCTAATGGCAGATGGTCACATAGACAAATGCCTGTGGTGTGAACGGATACCTGTTTTAGTAAACTGGGGGTTGTGCACTCTCTCTCTAGCTGGGACTCACTCCTCTAACATCCACTCTCCAGACGCTATGGGTAGTCATTCCTCTTCCTCCATTTTCACCAACATGGAAGCTAAAGGCGCTTCCATGTGGCTCTGTGTTAGCACTCTGGGCAGCAGGCAAGATGGAAACCCACCCTAACACAGACTGAAGAAGACATACCTTTCCCGCTCTCAGACACTCACATTTATCACTTCACTTGTCCCATATGACACTGTAGGATAGATACATTAAGCAGACAGAGCTGACAGGCAATGATTTTAA
The DNA here is from genome assembly GCF_035609145.1 of Eleutherodactylus coqui. Taxonomy (NCBI): domain Eukaryota; kingdom Metazoa; phylum Chordata; class Amphibia; order Anura; family Eleutherodactylidae; genus Eleutherodactylus; species Eleutherodactylus coqui. The sequence goes on along the minus strand of NC_089841.1, from coordinate 186,451,795 downwards.
CACAGGCAACCCTTCAGACGCTGCAGCTGTGCAACACACATACAGAAAATGACAAGACAGCTTTGCACAGTGCATCTACATAAGACAATACATGTATGACATTTATGGAGGGGACCAGGATGTTGTTCTGGGACACTACAATATCTAATATATACTGTAAACAAACCATATAAATACTAGAGATGAGCGAGCACCAAAATGCTCGGGTGCTCGTTACTCGGGACGAAATTTTCGCAATGCTCGAGGGTTCGTTTCGAGTAACGAACCCCATTGAAGTCAATGGGCGACCCGAGCATTTTTGTATATCGCCGATGCTCGCTAAGGTTTTCGTTTGTGAAAATCTGGGCAATTCTACAAAGTGATGGGAACGACACAGCAACGGATAGGGCAGGCGAGGGGCTACATGTTGGGCTGCATCTCAAGTTCCCAGGTCCTACTATTAAGCCACAATAGCGGCAAGAGTGCCCCCCCCCCCGCACTGTCAGCGTAAAGATCGTTCTCCTCTGCCATAGCTGTAACAGCTGTGGCAGAGAAGAACGATGTTTGCCCATTGAATTCAATGGAGCCGGCAATACAGCAGGTTCCACTGAAAGCAATGGGCTGCCGGTGATCGCAGGATGAATTGTCGGGAAGGGGTTAAATATATAACCCCTTCCCTGCAATTCATCCAGAAATGTGTTACAATAAAAATATATACCGGCGTATAAGGCGACGGGGCGTATAAGACGACCCCCCAACTGTCACCTTATACGCCGGCAATACAGTGGAGCAAAGAATAAAAATCATTACTTACTTCTTCTGACGTTCTGCGGCGCTCCTGCAGGCTGTTGCTCCCTCCTGGTCCACGGCAGAGTATTGCTTTCTGGAGGCAGGGCTTGAAATCCCCGCCTCCAGAAACACAGCCAATCACAGCCATTCAATGACATCATTGTCATTGGCTGTGATTGGCTGAAGGCACGTGTGTTTCTGGAGGTGGGGATTTAAAGCCCTTCATAGAGAAATCAATGCTCTGCCGGGAACCAGGAGGGAGCAACAGCCTGCAGGAGCACCGCAGAACACCAGGAGGGAGTGACAGCCTGCAGGAGCGCCGCAGAACGTCAGAAGAAGTAAGTAATGATTTTTATTCTTTGCTCCACTGTATTGCCGGCGTATAAGGTGACAGTTGGGGGGTCGTCTTATACGCCCGGTCGCCTTATACGCCGGTATATATTTTTATTGTAACACATTTCTGGATGAATTGCAAGGAAGGGGTTATATATAGAGATGAGCGAACGTACTCGTCCGAGCTTGATATTCGTGCGAATATTAGGGTGTTCGGGATGCTCGTTACTCTTAACGAGCACCACGCGGTGTTCTGGTTACTTTCAGTTTCCTCTCTGAGACGTTAGCGCGCTTTTCTGGCCAATTGAAAGACAGGGAAGGCATTACAACTTCCCCCTGTGACGTTCAAGCCCTATACCACCCCCCTGCTGTGAGTGGCTGGGGCGATCAGAAGTCACACGAGTATAAAAGTCGGCCCGTCCCGCGGCTCGCCTCAGATGCCTTGTGAGTTAGCTGAGGGAAAGTGCTATCGTGCTGGAGCTGCTGTAGGGAGAGTGTTAGGAGTTAGTGTAGGCTTCAAGAACCCCAACGGTCCTTCTCAGGGCCACATCTATCTGTGTGCAGTACTGTGGAGGGTGCTGTTAGCAGTGTTGCACAAATTTTTTTTTTTCAAAATCAGCAGTCTGCAGAGCATTGCGCCTTGCAGTAATACTACAGGGAGAGAAGTGGTGCTTAGGTAGGGAGAGTGTTAGGAGTGAGTGTAGGCTTCAAGAACCCCAACGGTCCTTCTTAGGGCCACATCTATCCGTGTGCAGTACTGTGCAGGCTGCTGTTAGCAGTGTTGCATATTTTTTTCTTTTCAAAATCGGCTGTCTGCAGAGCATTGTGCCTTGCAGTAATACTACAGGGAGAGAATTGTGTAGGCAGGGCCAGAAGACATATCTTATCTGATTGAATATAGTCAGTGGGCCCTCCGTTTCCCAAAAAGGGAAACATTCTATTTGTCCTGCAGGCTTGCGCCAATTTATTTGCTGCCTTTGAAAAGTAACCGCTGTGCTGCACTTCATATAACTGCATTTCTGTGCAACACATATCTTATCTGATTGAATATAGTCAGTGGGCCCTCCGTTTCCCAAAAAGGGAAACATTCTATTTGTCCTGCAGGCTTGCGCAAATTTATTTGCTGCCTGTGAAAAGTAACTGCTGTGCTGCACTTCATATAACTGCATTTCTGTGCAACAGATTTCTTATCTGATTGAATATAGTCAGTGGGCCTTTTCTTTTTAAAAAAAGGGAAAAATTCTATGTGCCCTGCCTCTGTCAGTCCTCAGCGTTCTGTGTACGTGTGTGGTGGGTGGAGATAGTAAACAAATCATACGCAGCCAGCTACGTTTAACAGCAAGCTTGCGCCAATTTATTTCCTGCCTGGGAAATCAAATCACTGGTAATACACCATGCTGAGGGGTAGGGGTAGGCCTATAGGACGTGGACGCGGGCAAGGACGCGGAGGCCCAAGTCAGGGTGTGGGCACAGGCCGAGCCAGTGCGGTGGCCAGGGGTAGAGGCAGGGCCAGACCGAATAATCCACCAACTGTTTCCCAAAGCGCCCCCTCGCGCCATGCCACCCTGCAGAGGTCAAGGTGCTCTACGGTGTGGCAGTTTTTCACAGAGACGCCTGACGACCGACGAACAGTGGTGTGCAACCTTTGTCGTGCCAAGATCAGCTGGGGAGGCACCACCAACAGCATGCGCAGGCATATGATGGCCAAGCACCCCACAAGGTGGGACGAAGGCCGTTCACCGCCTCCGGTTTGCACCACTGCCTCTCCCCCTGTGCCCCAACCTGCCACTGAGATCCAACCCCCCTCTCAGGACACAGGCACTACTGTCTCCTGGCCTGCACCCACACCCTCACCTCCGCTGTCCTCGGCCCCATCCAGCAATGTCTCTCAGCGTAGCGTCCAGACGTCGCTAGCGCCACAGTTTGAGCGCAAGCGCAAGTACGACGCCACGCACCCGCACGCTCAAGCGTTAAACGTGCACATTGCAAAATTGATCAGCCTAGAGATGCTGCTGTATAGGCTTGTGGAAACGGAGGCTTTCAAAAGCATGATGGCGGCTGCGGCCCCGTGCTACTCGGTTCCCAGTTGCCACTACTTTTCCCGATGTGCCGTCCCAGGCCTGCACGACCACGTCTCCCGCAACATTGTACGCGCCCTCACCAACGCGGTTACTGCCAAGGTCCACTTAACAACGGACACGTGGACAAGCACAGGCGGGCAGGGCCACTATATCTCCCTGACGGCACATTGGGTGAATTTAGTGGAGGCTGGGACAGAGTCAGAGCCTGGGACCGCTCACGTCCTACCCACCACCAGAATTGCGGGCCCCAGCTCGGTGGTGGTATCTGCGGGGGTGTATGCTTCCTCCACTAAACCACCCTCCTCCTCCTCCTACGCAACCTCTGTCTCGCAATCAAGATGTGTCAGCAGCAGCACGTCGCCAGCAGTCGGTGTCACGCGGCGTGGCAGCACAGCGGTGGGCAAGCGTCAGCAGGCCGTGCTGAAACTACTCAGCTTAGGAGAGAAGAGGCACACGGCCCACGAACTGCTGCAGGGTCTGACAGAGCAGACCGACCGCTGGCTTGCGCCGCTGAGCCTCCAACCGGGCATGGTCGTGTGTGACAATGGCCGTAAGCTGGTGGCGGCTCTGCAGCTCGGCAGCCTCACGCACGTGCCATGCCTGGCCCATGTCTTTAATTTGGTGGTTCAGCGCTTTCTGAAAAGCTACCCCCACTTGTCATACCTGCTCGGAAAGGTGCGATGGATCTGCGCACATTTCCGCAAATCACACACGCACGCTGCCACCCTGCGGACCCTGCAACATCGGTTTAATCTGCCAGTGCACCGACTGCTGTGCGACGTGCCCACACAGTGGAACTCTACGCTCCACATGTTGGCCAGACTCTATGAGCAGCGTAGAGCTATAGTGAAATACCAACTCCAACTTGCGCGGCGCAGTGGGAGTCAGCCTCCTCAATTATTTACAGAAGAGTGGGCCTGGTTGGCAGCCATCTGCCAGGTCCTTGGAAAATTTGAGGAGTCTACCCAGGTGGTGAGCGGCGATGCTGCAATCATTAGCGTCACCATTCCTCTGCTATGCATCTTGAGAAGTTCCCTGCAAAGCATAAAGGCAGATGCTTTGCGCTCGGAAACGGAGGCGGGGGAAGACAGTATGTCGCTGGATAGTCAGAGCACCCTCCTGTCTATATCGCAGCGCGTTCAGGAGGAGGAGGAGGAGCATGAGGAGGATGAGGAGGAGGGGGAAGAGACAGCTTGGCCCACTGCTGACGGTACCCCTGCTGCTTGCCTGTCATCCTTTCAGCGTGTATGGCCTGAGGAGGAGGAGGAGGAGGATCCTGAAAGTGATCTTCCTAGTGAAGACAGCCATGTGTTGCGTACAGGTACCCTGGCACACATGGCTGACTTCATGTTAGGATGCCTTTCTCGTGACCCTCGCTTACACGCATTCTGGCCACTACGGATTACTGGGTGTACACACTGCTCGACCCACGCTATAAGGAGAACCTTCCCACTCTCATTCCCGAAGAGGAAAGGGGTTCGAGAGTGTTGCTATACCACAGGACCCTGGCGGACAAGCTGATGGTAAAATTCCCATCCGACAGCGCTAGTGGCAGAAGGCGCAGTTCCGAGGGCCAGGTAGCAGGGGAGGCCCAGAGATCAGGCAGCATGTACAGCGCAGGCAGGGGAACATTCTCCAAGGCCTTTGCCAGCTTTATGGCTCCCCAGCAAGACTGTGTCACCGCTCCCCAGTCAAGGCTGAGTCGGCAGGAGCACTGTAAAAGGATGGTGAGGGAGTATGTAGCCGATCACATGACCGTCCTCGGTGACGCCTCTGCCCCCTACAACTACTGGGTGTCGAAGCTGGACACTTGGCCTGAATTCGCGCTGTATGCCCTGGAGGTGCTTGCTTGCCCTCGGCTAGCGTCTTGTCAGAGAGGGTGTTTAGTGCGGCTGGGGGAATCATCACGGATAAGCGTACCCGCCTGTCAACTGACAGTGCCGACAGGCTTACACTCATCAAGATGAACAAAGCCTGGATTTCCCCAGACTTCTCTTCTCCACCAGCGGACAGCAGCGATACCTAAGCAATACGTAGGCTGCACCCGCGGATGGAAGCATCGTTCTCTATCACCATCAAAAACAGACCTTTTTGCTTCATCAATCTGTGTATTCTATTCATCCTCCTCCTCCTGCTCCTCCTCCTGAAACCTCACGTAATCACGCCAAACGGGTAATTTTTCTTAGGCCCACAAGGCTCAGTCATATAATTTTTGTAAACAATTTTTATACGTTTCAATGCTCATTAAAGCGTTGAAACTTTCACCTGAACCAATTTTTATTTTAACTGGGCTGCCTCCAGGCCTAGTTACCAATTAAGCCACATTAACCAAAGGGATTAATGGGTTTCACCTGCCCTCTTGGTTGGGCATGGGCAATTTTTCTGAGGTACATTAGTACTGTTGGTACACCAATTTTTTGGGGCCCTCGCCTACAGTGTAATCCAATTAATTTTTTGCCCACCTGCATTAAGGCTGACATTACATCAGCTGTGATGGGCAATGCAATGGGATATATTTATGTACTGCCGGTGGCTTCCTGGCACCCACCCATTCTGTGGGTCCACAGGGAGTTGTAACTGCATGTGTCCACTTCTAAAGAACCCCAGTCTGACTGGGGCATGCAGTGTGGGCCGAAGCCTACCTGCATTTAATCGGACGTTACCTCAGCTGTGATGGGCACTGCAATGGGATACATTTATGTACAGCCGGTGGGTTCCAGGGAGCCACCCATGCTGTGGGTGCACACGGAATTCCCATTGCGGAGTTGTACCTGCCTGTGACTATTTATAAAAAAACGCGGTCTGACTGGGGCATGCAGACACCTTGACAGACTGAATAGTGTGTGGCACATAGGTTCCCCATTGCTATGCCCACGTGTGCAGCTCCTGATGGCGGTGGCACAGGATTATTTTTCTCATGGCTTCTGTACAGCATTGTGGGCTATCGCCCCGCCCCTTGTAAAGAGGGTCGCTGCCTAGCCGTGCCAACCCTCTGCAGTGTATGCCTGCGGTTCCTCCTCATTGCAGACACACTTATAAATAGACATGAGGGTGGTGTGGCATGAGTGCAGCTGAAGGCTGCGCAGGGACACTTTGGTGTGCGCTGTGGACACTGGGTCGTGCGGGGGGGGTTGGGCAGCATGTAACCCAGGAGAAGTGGCAGTGGAGTGTCATGCAGGCAGTGATTGTGCTTTGTTGGAGGTAGTGTGGTGCTTAGCTAAGGTATGCATTGCTAATGAGGGCTTTTCAGAAGTAAAAGTTGTTGGGAGGGGGGGGGCACTCTTTCCGCAATTGTGGCTTAATAGTGGGACCTGGGAACTTGAGATGCAGCCCAACATGTAGCCCCTCGGCTGCCCTATCTGTTGCTGTGTCGTTCCCATCACTTTCTTAAATTGCCCAGATTTTCACAAATGAAAACCTTAGCGAGCATCGGCGATATACAAAAATGCTCGGGTCGCCCATTGACTTCAATGGGGTTCGTTACTCGAAACGAACCCTCGAGCATCACGATAATTTCGTCCCGAGTAACGAGCACCCGAGCATTTTGGTGCTCGCTCATCTCTATTCAGCATGCCTGAAAACCGAATAACACACTGTTCAGTGTAAGCAGCGGCCGTTCAGTACTTAATGACTACTGCTTAGAGTGAATAGTGGTAGGCGGGGAGAGAGCGGGGAGAGAACTCTCCTCCAGCTGCCCCGCTTCCCTGCTGGCCACGCTATGAGCGATACTCGCTCTTGTGTAACAGTACAGGAGCGAGTATACATTTGCCCTACACTCGTCCCATGAAAAAGCGCCTTAAGACAGTGGAAATTCTAACAGGCTCTGAAGGCAACTTACACATGCAGATATAACATTGAAATACTCTCTGCCTTTACACAACATTAATAACAGTCCTTCATTTATCACTTAGCTTTTGCATACACCAGGTGCCCTTTTCTGCAAATCTATGTTGTGAGGAGGTGGTCTGGCTGTGTCCCCCAGCAGTGTTTTTGTTGGCAGTCTAACCCTAATTTCCTTTGTGGCTCTAGTTTTTAGACAATTTTGAAACTCCACTGCCAACACTCAGTACCATGTCCACAAGGATATATCTTTTCCTCCTGCCTACTCTGGTAACTCTGCTCTGGCTCACACTGTCTCTCCTGACACTTACACTGACTGACATTACTTTGCAACTCCCCTTCTCGGCCAGGCCAAATCTCTGTCCCCCGCTGTCCTGGCCAGGACTCTGCTGCCCTCTACTGTGAAATACAGGTACGCCTTATTTAGGTACTACAGAAACATCTCAGTGTGTTACGATTTTACATACTGTAGGTAACGGTATAAAGTATTAAGATATACTATATTATGTAAGTCTAGCAGTGCAATGACATCTTGTACAGGCAGGAAATCTATCTGTACTTCTGTGTCACCCTGAGCACAGAAATACTCTGCACTGTCTCCGGGGTTTACATGCTGAATATTGAGGACACTGAAGCTCCTGTTGTTGCTGAAGGTCATCTTGAACCTGTTTTCATGTAGGTCAGTACTCTTGTAGTCACCGATTAGGTAAACCAGTTCCTGACCAGGAATCATTTTGTACCAATGGGTGTGGTAATTTATAGTGAAAAACTGGTGGTTACAGGTAAGGTCACAGTCTTCTCCTACCAAGCATTCTTGTTGGGGTGTCTGAATTATGTCTGAGGTGCAGGAGGAACCTGGAAAACAATAGGAGAAATCAGAGAGGAATTCCTCATATACAGTATATTTAAATACAATTGTATTAGTTTTTCAACTCACAGAGAAAGAAGATGACTGCCGCTCTAAGCCAGCACATCGTGCATGTAATGTGTACAGTGACAGTGATGTGTGTGAGATGTGAATGGTACAAATATCTGGATGGATCTTGTCATTCTGCTAAGGTAAGTAAAAAAAAATATTACACCCACTTTTCAAGAAAGTCGATGTCACAATTATTGGCTTTCAAAACCGTAAATGCATTTACCATGTAAACCACAGCGCCATCTAGTGATGTACAGAGTACTCACACTGTAAAAAGTTGCTTTCTATCTACATGTTTTGACACCCATCACGTTTGTTGACATACCTGTGTGAGGGTTTGCGTTTTGTGGGGTGGCTGTAATTTTTATTGATACCGCTTTGGGGTACATCCGACCTTTTGATCACTTTTTATTCCATTTTTTAGATTCTGACCATGAAAGCAGCAATTCTGTTTTTTTTTTTTGTTTATATATCTTTTTAATAAATTTTGCAGATAACATTACCTAATAAATAAATACTGATGATTGCAATCAACATTTGTATAAAGTGACAATATCCATTGACTATCACTAATAATCATGACCACCATGGGTTAATTCCTTATAACTAATGCTAGTACTAAGTGTATAAACATACATCAATCATGTCCAGATTCGTTTGGTGATCCGTATTGCCCTATCCGCCAGGGCCCACCGAACACCAGAAACCTTTTATGGGGGAATCTCAATCAGCCAGTATTAATCCTGCATACACAGAAAACTTACTTCACAGGGGCAGTAGTCTAATATTTATATATAGCCCTTTACAGAATAGACTAGTGAGTTAAAACACAATTTTATTGAATAATTAATTAAAAAACATAGCACCATTCGGGCACACTACACACAGAAAGAAACCATAAATAGACAAACAAGATTTTTTAACAGACTAAGTGTCTTACTGAATGTTGTACATATCACACCCGGGTAATACTTATTATTGAAAGTGTCCAATGTCTATCAGTAGCCAATTGTATCGGCTGTAGTGGACTGTTGATACTGGTCGTTACGCTGAATTAAGTCTTAATAAAAAGACATAGTGTCCAGCTATGTGGGCCAGAATCAGGGCTTTGTGTATCCACGTGTAATACGTTTTCATATACAGGGCCGCTGAATAATTCAAAATGGGCCACTCTGTATTATCCAATTGCAGTAAGCATTAAGTATGGTTTGCGTATGGAATTCTTCATACGCTCAAGCTTTATCCGATTGGGATGAACACTCGATGTGGTTTATATGTGGAACTGTCGGTATACTTCAACTTCCACTTAGTATGATTGGTATATGTAACAATTTATTTCTTCCAACTTCTATGTACTTCAACTCCACTAATTGTGAACAGTATGTGGAGTTCCTTATTTCAACTTTTATTTATGTTGACTTCATTTTAACTTCGACGGGTTTCTCCGTGGTGCACGGTTCATCAGGAAGTTAATACTTTTTTACTTGAAGTACAGTCATATACTATCAGGATAGGCCTAGTATGCTAGACTAATTTCTCAGGGTTATTGTGCTACCTTAGCAGAATCAGCCAAGAGCCACTTATACTATTTAAGCAGTGCCATCAGTAACCGCCACGACAGAGTGACTAAACAAACTCACCCATCATTTTGTCAATTTTTTGACTTTGACCACTATTCTGGCATTGGTACCATTTTAGGCCATACAATTTACAATGGGCGCCTTCAACATATAAGCAGTCTAATTATGGCTGCTATGACAGAGCAGTTAAATGTGCTTACTCGTCATTAATATCTAGAGATGATCGAGCACCAAAATGCTCGGGTGCTCGTTGCTCGAGATGAGCTTTCCGCGATGCTCGAGGGTTCGTTTCGAGTACCGAACCCCATTGAAGTCAATGGGCGACTCAAGCATTTTTGTATATCGCCGATGCTCGCTAAGGTTTTCATTGGTGAAAATCTTCAAAACTTACAAAAGTGATGGAAACGACACAGATACGGATAGGGCAAGCGAGGGGCAACATGCAGGGCTGCATCTCAGGCTCCCAGGTCCCATTATTAAGCCACAATAGCGGCAAGAGTGAGGCCCCCCCCCCTAACAATTTTTACTTCGGACAAACCCTCATTAGCAAGGCACAACTTAGCTAAGCACCACACTGCCTGCGGGACACACCGCTGCCTCTTCTTCTGGGTTACATGCTGCCCAACCCCCCCACACGACCCTGCGTCCGCAGCGCACACAAAAGTGTCCCTGCGCAGCCTTCAGCTGCCCTCGTGCCACACACTGGCTGCATAGCCACACCACCCTCATGTCTATTTATAAGTGCGTCTGCCATGAGGAGGAACCGGAGACACACACTGCAGAGGGTTGGCAGGGCCAGGTAGCAACCCTCTTTAAAAGGGGCGGGGCGATAGCCCACAATGCTGTAGAGAATCAATGAGAAATTGATGTTCGATCTTCACTCCAATCCTGTGCCACCTCCGTCAGGAGCTGCAAACGTGGGCATGAGTTACATAGCTATGGGGAATCCATGTGCCCACACAGTATTCATTCTGTCAAGGTGTCGCATAGCTCAATCCACAATGCAAGGGGAAAGCCATCTGCACTTTGCCCCCTACCCAAGTCAGTCAGTGTCTTTGTGCCAGACAGGTCAAACACCGCGATGGGAACTAAGTGTGCACCCACAGCATAGGTGGGTCGTAGGCAACCGAAGACATGAACAATAAATAAATCAGAGCGGCCAAACATGGCAGACTTGCACCGCGCCGACGACATAGGCCTCGGCCCACAGCTTCAGCAATCGTAGGCATGAAGCGGACTTCAATGCTAGTTCATCTGTAACGGGCTCATTTAATCAGTTAGCTTTCCTTTCACCGCTCCAATGACTGGATTAGCAGGAAAAAGCTCCACAGCCCCAACCTGGCATACTTGCAGTTCCCACGGGACATAGGCCTCAGCCCACACCCTCAGCAAATGCGGGCATGAAGCGGACTTCGATGCTAGTTCATCTGTGACGAGCTCAGTAAATCACTTACGTTTTCTTTCCCCTCTCCAATGACTGGATTAGCCAGGAAAAAGTTGCACGGCTCCAACCTGGCGCTGTTGCAGTTCCCCCGGGACATAGGCCTCGGCCAACAGCTTCAGCAATCGTAGGCAGGAAGCGGACTTCCACTGCACCCAGGACATAGGCCTCTACACAAACCCTCAGCAATCGCGGGCCTAGAGCGGACTCCAATGCTAGCGTAGCTGTGAACGTCTCATTAGCGCTGTATTGCTCCTCTTGTTTGTTCCAATGCAGTGCCTCGGATAGCTGAGGTAACGTGAGATAAAATACAGGTTGGCATCAGCCCACACTGCATGCCCTAGTCAGGCTGCGTTTTTTTTTATAGTCACAGGCAGGTACAACTCCGCTATGGGAAGTCTGTGTGGACCTACAGCATGGGTGGCTCCCTGGAACCCACCGACGGTACATAAATAAATCCCATTGCAGTGCCCTGGATAGCTGAGCTAACGTGAGATAAAGTACAAGTTGGCTTCGGTCCACATTGCATGCCCTAGTCAGTCTGGCCTTTTTTCATAGTCACAGGCCGGTACAACTGTGCTATAGGAAGTCTGTGTGGACGCACAGCATGGGTGAGTCCCAGGAAGCCACCGACGGTACATAAATAAATCCCATTGCAGTGCCCCGGATAGCTGAGGTAACGTGAGATAAAATACAGGTTGGCTTCGGCCCACACTGCATGCCCTAGTCAGGCTGGGGTTTTTTTTGGGGCCAGATACGTAGACCACCACAAGGGGAAAACTTAGTGCACCCATACTATGCACAGACCCCTGAAATATTCCTGTAGCAAAGGTATAAGCTGACCCCACTAACAGTTATGTTGCAGAACTCTAGGTAGACCCCAGTAACATTTCTGTAGTTACAGTATAGGCAGAGCCCAGTAACATTTCCGTAGCAGCAGTATAGGCAGATCCCAGTATTAGTAACATTTCAGTGGTAACAGTATAGACAGACCCCAGTAACATTTCAATTGCAGCAGTATAGGCAGAGCCCAGTATTAGGTACATTTCAGTAGTAACAGTATAGACAGACCCCAGTAACATTTTAGTTGCAGAAGTATACGCAGACCCCAGAAACATTTATGTAGCAGCAGTATTGGCAGACCCCTGTAACATTTCTGCAGCTGAAGTATAGGCAGACCCCTGTAACGTTAATGCAGTTATGCTCCTCTTCTTTGGCCCAAACAAGTTTCTCTGATAACTGTGGTATCACGAGAGAAAATACATGATGCGCATTGCTGATCCCCTGACCCCAAGCGGGAGGAGGAGGTTGCATTACAAGGCCAAGACACCATGACCAGGACCGGTTATAGTCTGTGTGGGAAGCACGTTAGCGGGCCCAGGGTCAGGCTCGGTTCCGCGCCTCCACCTTCAATTTTGCCTCCATGGGCAAAATCAAACCTTCAGATACGAATAAGAGCCAATGGACAAAAGTAAAGCCACAGAACAAAAGTGGAAGCAACAACAGCTATGTGAAAAAGCTAGTATTTTCTGAGACAAGAGGGGCATTTGATAGCAATGAAAAGGATATCCTAGTTACTAAAAGTCTAAACTCCTCCTCATCTCAATCAGAAATATGGAAAGGCTTCATTCATATGTTTTCTGTTGACCATTTCAAAGTGTTAGCAATGCAAGTTTCTGGCTATACCACTTATCTTTGTCAGGAATTACCAAAGATGATCACAAGTAAAGGCCTCATCAATCAGTCCAAAATCAGTCCGGGAGTATGTGGATCTCAGCTGGCCTGCTTCCACCAAGGATATGTGCCTGCTGCTACTCTGTTCCCAGCCCTGCAGGGATGCTGTGTTCTATAGTCGGCTCTATTCCTACCTCAGCTGTACACTAAAATATGTAAATATTATCAGTACCAACAAGATGGAAGCCACTATTGCTCTACCGCTTGGCTGAATGCTTCAGCTAGGAATAATGGAATAGGACCCCGGTTGTATTTTGTTGGTTTTTGGAACTGTGGCCATGATTAAGAGGGACGACCGGGGGCATTCGTATTGTGCCGTAAGAGTTGAAATTTTTGGACCGGCGCAAGAATATTTTCATTGTTGGAGGAGGAGGAGGGGAGGGTTTGGAGGAGTTGGCATAAAACGCCGCAGATACCAGCACCGAGGTAGGACTCGCTATCCTGGGTGTGAGTAGGACGTGTGCCGTCCCAGGCTCTGACTCGGTCCCAGCCTCCACCAAATTCACCCAATGTGCCGTCAGGGAGATATAGTGGCCCTGCACACCAGTACTTGTCCACGTGTCCGTGGTTAAGTGGAACTTCCCAGTAACCGCGTTGGTGTAGAGCAGCGACGACACACCAGGAAAAATAGTGGCGACTGGAGACCAAGTAGCGTTGGACCGCCGCCTCCATCATGTTCTTGAAAGCCTCTGTTTCCACAAGCCTGTATGGCAGTATCTCCAGGCTGATCAATTTGGCAATGTGCACGTTTAATGCTTGAGCGCGCAGGTGGGTGGCGGCGTATTTGCGCTTGCGCTAGCGACAGCTGGACGCTGCGCTGAGAGACATTGCTGGATGGGGCCGAGGACAGCGGAGTCTGCCTGCTCATCAGAATCTGTCATTTTCATGGAGTGATGAGGCTGGGAGGAAGGAGGAACAGCAGCGAGAGGATTCAGAGTTGCAGCTGTGGACGGCGTAGAAGACTGGGTGGTCGATACATCGCTGGATGCATTTTCTGCTATCCACGACAGGACCTGCTTACACTGCTCATTTTGTAATAAAGGTCTACCACGTGGACCCCAAAATTTTGATATGAAGCTGGGGACCCCAGAAACTTGCCTCTCTCCTAATCCCGCAGCAGCCGGCTGCGATTCACCTGGACCAGGAACTCGGCCTGTGCCCAGACCCTCACTTGGACCTCCACGTCCTCGCCCGCGTCCATGGCCACGTCCTCTAGGCCTACCCCTACCCCTCAGCATGGTGTATTCCGAATACAGCAGACACAGAGCGTTGTAAAAAATTAGGCCATTATTTGCCTGCACTTGGAGGCTGACATCGGTACTGTAACGCACACTGTAGGCCAAAAAAATTATACGCTTGCCTGCAGAAAGGCCAAGCTGGCTAATAGTGAGCCACTACAACTCCTAGGTGCCACGCAGTAAACTGCACACGCGCACAGGTAGCCCTAAGGAGGATTCTTTTTTTTTCAGATGTTTTTGAAAGAACCAGCAGCCTAGATAGCGTGTATATGTCTTTCCCTCCATCAGCGGCGGTGGGCGTACGCTGTGCGGGAAGTTGACGGGACGCACAGAGCGGTGTAAAAAATTAGGCGATTATTGGCCTGCACTTGGAGGCTGACAGAGGTACTGTAACGCACACTGTAGGCCGAAAAAATTATGCGCTTGCCTGCAGAAAGGCCAAGCTGGCTAATAGTGAGCCACTACAACTCCCAGCTGCCACAACAGTAATGCACACGCGCATAGGCAGCCCTAAGCAGGGGCTTTTTTGGGGTACTTGTTGACAGGATTCTACACTAGCACTGTCCCTGCCTCACTAATATTTCCCCTATACTCTGTATAATTGGCTGCAGACTGAGAACGCAATAGTCTGCAGAGCACAAGATGAAAAAAAAAAATTGGTGCAAAACTGCTCCCCGCAGCCACAAAAGTAATGCACACGGTCACAGATAGCCCTAAGCAGGAGCTTTTTTGGGGTACTTGTTGACAGGATTCTACCCTAGCATTGTCCCTGCCTCACCAATACTGCCCCTATACTCTGTATATTTGGCTGCAGACTAAGAACGCAATACTCTGCAGAGCCCAAGATGAAAAAAAAAATTGGTGCAAAACTGCTCCTAGCAGCCACAACAGTAATGCACACGGTAAGATGTGACCCTAAGAAGGACCATTGGGGTTCTTGCAGACGCAAACAGTAGCCTAACACTGTCCCTATAGCAGGAACAGCACTCTCCCTAATCTCTGCCAGCATGTGTCTGAGGCGAGCAGCGGGCGGGACTGCCTTATATACTTGGCGGTCACTTGAGCTCGCCAGCCACTCACTGCAGGGGGGTGGGATAGGGCTGGTAGGTCACAGGAGGAAGTTGTAATGCCTTCCCTGCATGTCTATTGGCCAGAAAATGGCGCAAAACATGCAGGGAAGGAAATGGAATTGACTCGAGTACCGCTCCTAGCTATCTGACCGCTCTTTCAGTGTCTCCTTTGCTGGCTCTACCTCCCCTCCTCTTCCTCTTGCTGTTGGGGTCCCCCAGGGTTCGGCCCCCTTCTTTTCTCTATCTACACAGCCTCAATTGGACAAACCATCAGGAAATTTGGCCTCCAATACCACCTGTATGCTGACGACACCCAGCTATACACCTCCGCCCGTGACATCTCTGTACCTTTCATCCAAAACATCACCGACTGTCTGTCCGCTGTCTCTAACATTATGTCCTCTCTCTACTTAAAACTAAACCTCTCCAAAACTGACTTACTGGTATTTCCACCCTCCACTAACCGACCTCATCCTGACATCTCCATCTCAGTGTGTGGTGCCACCATAACTCCTAGACAACACACCCGCTGCCCTGGGGTCATATTTGACTCTGATCTCTCTTTTACCCCCTACATCCAATCTCTGGCCCGAACAGGTCAGCTGCACCTCAAGAACATCGCAAGAATCCGCTCTTTTCTCACTGTGGACACGCTAAAAACGCTTGCTGTTGCCCTCATCCACTCTCGGCTTGATTATTGCAACTCGTTGCGGATCGGCCTCCCCAGCACCAGACTCTACCCTCTCCAATCCATCCTGAATGCGACAGTCAGGCTCATCTTCCTGTCCAGCCGCTACTCGGACACCTCTGCCCTGTGCCAGTCACTGCACTGGCTGCCCGTTAAATACAGAATTCAATTTAAACTTGCTACCTTCATCCACAAAGCCCTCCACAGCGCAGCGCCCCCCCTATATCGCCTCCCTCATCTCAATCCATCAACCAGCCCAGGCTCTCTGCTCTGCTAATGAAACTAGACTGAGCGCCCCTTTAATTCGAACTTCTCATTCCCGCCTCCAAGACTTCTCCAGAGCAGCACCAGTCCTCTGGAACGCACTACCAAAGGCTACCCGAGCAATCCAGGACTCGCAGAACTTCAGGCGTGCTCTAAAAACGCACCTCTTCAGGGAGGCATACCGCATTCCCTAAACAAACCCCTCTGTTCTCCGCCTGATAACATGCTCTCTGCTCTAGTGACTGCAATCCCTGCTAGCCATCATAAACCGCTCCTGCATTCACACCGTTTCTGCCGTCACACGGCTAAATGTCTGACCATTGTCTATGTGTATAACATCGCTCACTCTTCCACTTCGCCATACCGTGCACATCTCCAGCCCCTTTACCTTCTGTATCACCCCACTATTCTTAGTATGTAAGCTCGTTGGAGCAGGACCCTCACCCCTATTGTATCAATCAACTGATTACTATATGTAACTGTGGTTCTGTAATTTTTGTATTTTGTCTTTCTGTATTCCCCCTGTCTATGTAAGCGCTGCGGAATATGTTGGCGCTATACAAATGAAGTTTATTATTATCTCTATTAATAATTTTAACCTTTGGCCTTGACTGCTATGGTAACACATACACTGCTTTAGGCCTCATATAACCCCCTTATCTATTGCCAGATATCTGACTAACACTCTAAGATGTCTATTAAATTATGAGCATTTCTCAATAAGCCTCCTAGTTATCAGCCACCAGACTGAGTATATTAGGCACTTTCGCTGAAGTAGACTTTTATTCTAGTCTTCTTCAGTATATGACTGTACTTCAAGTAAAAAAGTATTAACGTCCTGATGAACCGTGCACCACGGAGAAACCCGTCGATGTTAAAACGAAGTCAACATAAATAAAAGTTAAAATAAGGGACTCCACATACTGTTCACAATTAGTGGAGTTGAAGTACATAGACGTTGGAAGAAATAAATTGTTACATATACCAATCATACTAAGTGGAAGTTGAAGTATACAGACAGTTCCACATATGAACCACATCGAGCGTTTATCCCAATCGGATAAAGCTTGAGCGTATGAAGAATTCCATACGCAAACCATACTTAATGCTTACTCTGACTGAATAATACAGAGTGGCCCATATTGAATTATTCAGCGGCCCTGTATATGAAAACGTATTACACCGGGATACACAAAGCCCTGATTCTGGCCCACATAGCTGGACACTATGTATTTTTATTAAGACTTAATTCAGCGTAACAACCAGTATCAACAGTCCACTACGGCCGATACAATTGGCTACTGATAGACATTGGACACTTTCAATAATAAGTATTACCCGGGTGTGATATGTACAACATTCAGTAAGACACTTAGTCTGTTAAAAAATCTTGTTTGTCTATTTATGGTTTCTTTCTGTGTGTAGTGTGCCCGAATGGTGCTATATGTTTTTTAATTAATTATTCAATAAAAGTGTGTTTTAACTTGTTAGTCTATTCTGTGAAGGTGCAAAGTAGACAAAAGAGAAAAAAAGAAAAAAGAAAGAAAAAAAAAAGAGGTCCCCAACCCCGGTTTATCGCCCCAGCTCCGATAATCTATAGTCTTTTTTCAAATCTGATTGTGACCCTCTCGTCATTCAGAGAAAGCCACCTGGCTTGCCCTATATTGGTACAGTTCTGTCCATGAGCCAACCAGCACACACTGGCGACCCCCGAAAGTCTTTCCGAACCTCTCATGTTGTGTTATAGACTGCACAGTTAATATTATACTTAGCTCTAAGTTCCTCCATATGGTTGATCTCGTCCATGGTTAATATCCAACTGATACGAGTAGATGGAACCTGAGAATTCCAAGATCGAGGGATCCTGATTCACATAGCCATAATGAAGAAATGTAAGATGTCCCATTTGTTAGTTGAGTACGAGTCTGGTAGAATTGAAAGAAAGACGAGCTCTGGGGTAAGTACCACTAATCTCCCCCTAAGTGTATTGTACAATAACTAGATTTCCCTCCACAAGTATAATATCGCTGGACAGGACCACCAGATATGCACAAATGTGCCCATCTCTTCTAAGCTTCTCCAACATCTATCAGATAACCCGGGGCATATCCTGGCTAGGCAGACAGGGGTATAGTGCAACCTCGCCATGAGCTTATAATTCAACTCCTGAAGTCTGCCCCGAGACATATAGTTTATGGGTCATGGTTAAAGAACTGGACCAATCCCCGTCAGATAGGGGATAGCCCAATTCACTCTCCCATTGCCCCCTGAACCATGTCTCACAGTTCAGTAACTCCCTGGATGCCAGGATCCCATAAATCACGGAGATCTTTCCCCTCAAAACCTGAGGGGACACACATAGATCCTCAAGAGGCATGGACTCGGCAGTCAAAGACGTAAAAGGCAGTAAAATGCCGAAGCTGTAAATACTGGAACTATGCGCTTGTCAGGGGCCCCCCATCTCCTAGGAGCTCAGTAATTGTTTTAATTCTATCTCCCCGCATAATTTCTCTTCCTCGGCCTATGCAGTAATGGCGATGCTGCTTCCCCGGCAGAGAATTCGGAGTTCCCAACCAATGGAGTCCAGGGGCCAGGGGCCTTTACCAGACCACTTTGATACGCAAAGCCATCCCAAACCCTTAGGAGACGGTTCAAAAAGGGGAACCCCCTCCTCTCTTTCTCTCCTTGTCCCCTCTAAGCCAAAAGAGGCCCCCTATTCCGCCTGAGACCGAAGCCTGCTGCACTTCTACCCAAAGCTTAGTTGATTGACTGTTTAAAAGGTCTATAACTATCTTACCAATTGCTGCTCTATAGTAAAGAAGGAGATCTGGGAGTCCCATGCCCCCATTTGCTTTCCGCCGGATAAGTATTTTATAACTCAAACGTGGCTTATGTCCACCCCAGACAAATCGTATAACAGCCCTCTTTATGTTAAGGAAAAACTTCTGTGGAATCCAGATAGGAAGAGATTGGGATATGTATAAAAATTTTGGCAATAGGTTCATTTAATAGCATTAACTTTCCCGAACCACGATAAAGTCAAGGAACGCCACTTTTCAAAATCTTTCACGAGAGAGGAGTATAGGGGTTCATAATTTAGGTCAAACCATTGTTGTGAGTCTGAAGTCAACCTTACCCCTAGGTATGTAATATGATTTTCACTCCAGTTCAGAGGGAAGGAAGTTTTAAGTTCATTAACTACTATGGGCCGAAGCGATATGTTCAGCACTTCTGATTTAAGTACGTTGACCTTAAATTTACTCACCTCACTATATTTCTCAAGCACGCGCAAGATAGCAGGAAAAGCTCAGTGGCGATTTGTAATATAAATCAAAAGATGGTCCGCATACAATGCCACCTTATGTTCAACACTTGCCACTTTAAGACAATGGATGTCTTCATTTGCATGTAAGGCATATGCCAGAGATTCCATGACTAAGACAAACTGCCCACACTCAGTACCATGACCACAGGGCCATATCTTTCCCTCCTGGCTGCTCTGGTAACTCTGCTCCAGCTCCCACTGTCCTGCTCACACTTGCATTGATTGCAATTACTTTGCACTTCACCTTCATGACCATAGCAAATCTCTTTCCCAGGCTGTCCTGGCCAGGACTCTGCTGCCCTCTACTGTGGGATACAGGTACGCCTTATTTAGGTACTACAGAAACATCTCTGTGTATTACGGCTTCACATACTGTATGTAACTGCATAAAGTATTAAGATACATTATATTGTGTAAGTCTAGCAGTGCAATGACATCTTGTACAGGCAGGAAATCTATCTGTACTTCTGTGTCACCCTGAGCACAGAAATACTCTGCACTGTCTCCCGGGTTTACACGCTGAATATTGAGGACACTGAAGCTCCTGTTGTTGCTGAAGGTCATCTTGAACCTGTTTTCATGTAGGTCAGTATTCTTGTAATCACTGATTAGGTAAACCAGTTCTTGACCAGGAATCATTTTGTACCAATGGGTGTGGTAATTTATAGTGAAAAACTGGTGGTTACAGGTAAGGTCACAGTCTTCTCCTACCAAGCATTCTTGTCGGGGTGTCTGAATTATATCTGGGGTGCAGGAGGAATCTAGAAAACAATAGGAGAAATCAGAGAGGAATTCCTCATATACAGTATATTTAAATAAAAAGTTGTATTAGTTTTTCAACTCACAGAGAAAAAAGATGACTGCCGCTCTAAGCCAGCACATCGTGTGTGTAATGTGTACAGTGACAGCGATGCGTGTGAGATGTGAATGGTACAAATATCTGTATGGATCTTGTCATTCTGCTACAGTAAGTAAAGAAGAAAAAGAAAAGTCACACCTACTTTTGAAAAAAGTGGATGTTACCATTATTGTCTTTCAAAACCACAACTGCATTTACCATGTAAACCACAGCGCCATCTAATGATGTACAGAGAACTCACACTGTAGAAAGTTGCTTTCTGCCTACGTTTTGACACCCATCATATTTTGTTTGTTAATGTACCTGTGTGAGGGTTTCCGTTTTGTGCAGTGGCTGTAATTTGTATTGATACCGCTTTGGGGTACATCTGACCTTTTGATCACTTTTTATTCCATTTTTTTAGATTGTGAGGTGACCATAAAAGCAGCAATTCTGGGTTTTTTTCCTTTTTTTTGGTTTATATATCTTTTTTTATAAATTTTGCAGATAACATTACATAATAAAAATATACTGACAGTTGCAATCAACATTTACATAAATCTTTTCACAGACTGAAATCCTAGACTAAAACACAACTTTTATTCAAAAATTCGTTATAAAATCCTATATGGAAAGAAGTAGGGCTTCATAAAAGACAATGTGTATGCAGATGATTCATTTTATTTTGTATATTTTAATAAAGCAATTTATCAGGTTTGATGGTGAAAAACCTGTTATGATTATTGCTTGTTCCCAAGTTCTTTCCAGATATCAAATATGACTTTAAACCAACTGTTAATGTTCAGCGCATCCGATAGTGTTGATGTGCTTTTTTATTGGTTTGGATATACACTAATGTGATTCAAATAACTAAGATCCTTACTGTATATTTTAATACCCAATGTTACAGAGGGATAACTAATCTATCCGGGTTCTGTTCTATATCAAGCTCAACGCGTTTCTTCGCTTGCGCGATTCATCAGGAGCAAAAATGCCGTGTACATAGAACCAGATAGTACAGAGTATTAGATCCTTGTTCCCTATGTGCCTAAATCCAACATAAGAATGGACTAAGCACATCGAGTGTGTAGATATAGATCGAGAGCGTTAAATCACTCAAGAATGAGTTTTTTCCGCTAGACGATTTAATGATCATCTGTCATGGTCAATAACATTGATAAGTATTGCAGATGGGAGGCACATCTGCAAGCATCGATCTTAAGATAGATGTATGCTGCCAGAGCCGAATTAAAGGATATTACGGGTCTCAGACAACAATAAGTCTAGAAAGCGGTATAGAGTAATGATTTCTCAACCTCAATTTCTGAGTACTGACCCTAATATCTGAGACTTCGCATGCCCAACTTTAAGTGAGGGTACCGGTATCTCACCTATAGTCCCTGTCTATGCTCAAGCACCAACACTTATCATTGGTAGCCCGGCTACAGAAAGTGGTAAGCGAACCAAATGAAAAAACAGAAAAGATCTGGCAGCAGCTCCAGCCTTGAAGGTAGGCTGGAGGCATCTGATGTGAAGTCAGACGAGTGTTCACTTATAAAGCCCCACTATGACACTCCCTCCAGTGGGTGTGTGCCTTCTAGCCAATTAGCAGTTGCTATGATCATTCCATGGCCGATTAATGATGACGCTAGATATACTATGGAAAGGGTCCATTCACACAGCTTAAAAACAAGAACTCATCTAACCCTCCCTCGCTTCATTGCCCTCTCCTTGATACTTTCCAAAGTTTGTTCTCAAGGAAATTAAAAATCTGAACCCTAAAGTCTGCAGAGGTTCCCAAAACATGACCCATGAAGAATTTATCTCATTAAAATACCTGGAAAATAGTAGTGAGATTGTGTTTAAACCATCCGACAAGGGCGGCAACGTCGTAGTTCTCAATAGAAGTCAAAATGTCAACATATGCATGACTCTATTAAACGATACAGATACATACGAAAAACTTCCATCTGATCCCACAGTGCAATACTCTCGCGAGTTTTTATCTATTGCAGAAGAAAAGGCTCTGTCCTCTAAGCTGATTAGCCCAACAGAATTTGAATACATCATTCCTAGACACCCTAGGGTAGCTACATTTAATACTTTACCAAAAGTACATAAGGGGTTATCACCCCTTAAAGGACGACCGATCGTCTCCGGAATTTCTAATTTGAGCCAAAATGCAAGCACCTATGTGGATCAGCTATTAAGACCTTTCGTAATCTCTCTTCCATCGCATGTCGAGGATACTCCTGACATGCTGCGCCAAATCGAGGGCATCCATTTAGATCCAGACGTCATCCTGGCGACAATAGATGTCGAGAGCCTTTATAGCTCTATCCCTCATGATTTAGGCTTGAGAGCTACTGAATACTTTCTCAATCAGAAAGGCCACCAGTATCACGAACACAATCAATTCATCAAATAACTACTAGGGTTTATTTTAACCCATAATTACTTCCTATTCCAGGGTACCTTTTTCCACCAGCTCAGGGGCACAGCGATGGGGACGCCATGCGCCCCATCCTACGCAAACTTGCTCCTGGGCTGGTGGGAAGAAAGGCATGTATTTTCGGAAGAGAATCATCTATTCACTAATAATATCATCATTTGGGAAAGATACATAGATGATATCTTCATTCTCTGGTACGGCACAAAAAACAACTTTGTTGCCTTTGTCGATAAAGTGAATATTAACAATCTCAATTTGCGATTCACGGTCGAATGCGACGAAAAAACCATTACTTTCCTCGATTTGAGAATTTCTAAAGAACTAGATGGAACCCTGTCCACTACAACATTTCACAAATCCACGGCAACAAATTCCCTCCTGACTTGGGGTAGTTATCACCCGTACCCACTCCGTAAAGGGATCCCTAAAGGCCAATTTCTGCGTATCCGCAGAAATTGCTCCTCGGATAGCGAATTTGTATCCGAAGGGAATAAACTATCCTCAAGATTCATACAGAGACTATCATCTCAGAGGCCTATAATTTCGCAGCCGGCAAAAACCGTGTCGAATTACTACAACCTCGCAAAAAAGAAGACAATAATACTACCAGAATTATCGGGATTAAAAGGATTCTAAGTAACTTTTGGGACATCTTAAAAGACGAAGAAGACATTAGTCACTTTCAGGAGAGGTCGCAACGTAGGAGACCAGCTCGTTAAAAGCTATCTTAAACCTGAGATTCCCGCAAGCATGTGGCTGGCTGGGAAGACACAACTTAAAGGGCACATTCCCATGTTCTGGGTGTGCAGCATGCCCTTTCATCAAAAAAAGCTCTGTCTTTCGGAGCGCTTCAACATCCACTGAATTCTGCAATCGAGAATTCATAAACTGCCACTCAAAGAACGTAGTGTATTCAGCTACATGCTCGTGTCCATTCAACTATGTGGGCAAGACGGCCCAACAATTCCGTCGCCGCATCCTTGCCCACATAGGCAACATCAGACGAAACGAGCCGACACCCGTGTCTACACACATCTGGGACGTGCATGGGGGCGATGAAACCCAGATTCATTTCCAGGGCATAGAATGCATTCGCCATGACGGACGACGTGGCGATACAGACTCTTATTACAAAAAGAGGTCAGTTGGATCTTTTGAATCCAGTCAGTCGCTCCTACAGGACTCAACGAACAGTTATCTTTTAACTGTTTTATCTAATTGAGACACCCCTGCCGGTTAGTGCTGTCAGTGTGATTTACATTTGGAGTAATCAATTATTGGAAGAATCAAATACTCCCAGATAAGGCTATCATTATCTTTCTGCGCATCTACGACAGATTTGAGATACGTCATCTGATCATACATCTAATCTCCTTAAGCGACCCCCAGGGCCGTCTTGGTTATTCGAGATTTCTCGACCTCTTCCATTAATCACACAGATCTCCACATTATGCGCATTATATCTTTCTATTAGTGGACACTTATTTAATACAACACTCCATATCTGTCCAAACTTTGCATAGAGCTTAACAACTAAAGCGATCATGATAACCGCAATTGCATATCATTATCCACATTTTCTATTACTCTAAGAATTTATGGGACTCATGGTGTGATTAGTTTATTAGTTTTCATTTATCAGTTATCAATTATTAAAAAATAAAGTATATGGACTTTGTTTAAACACACCTTGTCTCATTATAAACATCATGCTTGAACCTGCTACATGATGATATACATCAATAATTTTATCAAATATATATCCATTATTTACGTTATGTTACTACATCAGCAGTAATGAGTTGTCATGATCTTGCTAATCGCTACTGTTTAGGGAGCTGCTGTCACCAGATGCCAGTTTATTATCTGTATTGATGACAGTAAGTAACTAGCTGCCGCGACATCTCCGATACCGCCCCTTCATATCAACCAATGGACAGCTGTCATTATTCCTCTATACCGCCCCTTTCGAAGCCTACCATGTGATACATGTGCGTAGTTGCGCAATGACATCACCGGACGGGCCATCCAGCTATCATGGTGTGCTTTCGCCGCCCTCCCGGCGTCACGTGACGGAGAGGACGTGTGTATGACGCGTGACGTCACGCAACGGAGCAGACTTCTTGACGACACGCCCGCTTCGCTATGGTAACAAGACGCACCAGGTGACCACTGCGGGGTGATGTCACGCGACGTCTGTGCGCCGCTGCGTCGCAGCAACGGAGACGCCTAGGATCGCCTCGCATGCCATCTAATGGTTTTATAGCAATCGGATATAGTACTGTGCCATCGAATTCTAGCGGTTGGCATTCTTATTGGGTAGGTGCCATTGAGAAGGTACAGGTCCATAAAATGGAAGAATGTCTCAAAATGGCCGCTAGATACAAAATGGAGCATTATAAGATGTAAATAAGCTTGTGTGTAGTGAAACAATAATTCAAGCAGAAATAGCTTTAGAGCATGAGATTCAGTACAATGTCTAATGATGTGCCTCTGTTCTTTTTCATGAGAAACAAGTCTGGACACAGTTCTTATCAGAAGAAACCCTCCCACGCCTCTATTCGGAAACTTGGACAAAGGAACTGACTGTACTACAGCCACCTGAATCACAAAGTGAATACAAGGGAGGACCAGATAAACGCTGGGAGAAACAGACACTTTAGAACATAACAGATATATTCTCACTACGCTGATTGCTGAACAATATATGATTCTTAATGTTTTTCTAACCCAATAAGATTAACCCCGTGACTAATGACGTATTCCTTTCCTGTATTAGAACTATACCAAGTCAATAAACGCTCAGAGTACGCACGCCTTAAGCAGAGTGAGCTGTATATCTGCTGCGGGTCAACTCTACGTATCTGTGGGAACTAATAACTATAAATCATATAGTTTTTGGCCTCCCTGATGCATCCAGGTACGAACTAATTTGAACCTCAAGACTTGAAAGGTTACGTGGCCGCCAAGCGGTCCTTAACGGTTGGCGTTGTCGGCAGGATTTACTGATTGACTCGTGTCACTCATCGGACGACGACATCGGACTGGGAGGACATATATCCACTGTGCCAAACCAGAGGACTGATCAACCTCACACACAGCCCGGTAAGTGTCATATTTATTATATGATGTCTGCCGTTGGTCTGTTTTGGCTCAGTTGATTGACAGACTCCTAGGTCAGTCGGATGTTTGATGTTTGACATCATAGTTGTCATCAGTAAAGAAGTTTACCTCAGGTCTTGAGTGGTCTATGACACCAGGGGACAGAATCTTTTAGGACGTTATTAGAGATGAGCGAACGTGTTCGTCCGAGCTTGATATTCGTGCGAATATTAGGGTGTTCGGTATGTTCGTTATCCGTAACGAACACCATGCGGTGTCCGGGTTACTTTAACTTTCTTCCCTGAGACGTTAGCGCTTTTTTTTGGCCAATATAAAGACAGGGAAGGCATTACAACTTCCCCCTGCAACGTTTAAGCCCTATACCACCCCCCTGCTGTGAGTGGCTGGGGAGATAAGGTGTCCGCCTGATATAAAAGTCTGCCCCTCCCGCGGTTCGCTATGGATGCATTCTATATGCGCTCAATGGGGCCAGCGGCAGCAGCGCTGACCCCATTGAGAACATATAGAAGACAAATCCTTCTTCTCTGGCACAGCTCTAACAGCTGTAGCAGAGAAGAACGATGTTTGCCCATTGAATTCAATGGAGCGGCAATACAGCATGTTCCACTGAATGCAATGGGCTGCCGGCGATCGCAGGATGAATGGTCGGAAAGGGGTTAAATATATAACCCCTTTCCTGAAATTCATCCAGAAATGTGTTACACTAAAAATATATACCGGCGTATAAGGCGATGGGGCGTATAAGACGACCCCCCAACTGTCACCTTATGCGCCGGTAATACAGTGGAGCAAAGAATAAAAATCATTACTTACGTTTTTAGATGATCTGCGGCGCTCCTGCAGGCTGTCACTCCCTCCTAATCCACGGCAAAGTATTCCTTTCTCCACGAAAGGCTTTAAATCCCTGCCTCCAGAAGCACACGTGCCTTCAGCCAATCACAGCCAATGACAATGATGTCATTGAATGGCTGTGATTGGCTGTGTTTCTGGAGGCGGGGATTTCAAGGCTTGAAATCCCCGCCTCCAGAAACACAGCCAATCACAGCCATTCAATGACATCATTGTCATTGGCTGTGATTGGCTGAAGGCACGTGTCTTTCTGGAGGCAGGGATTTAAAGCCTTTCATAGAGAAAGCTTGTCTGCCGTGGATTAGGAGGGAGTGACAGCCTGCAGGAGCGCCGCAGATCATCTAAAAACGTAAGTAATGATTTTTATTCTTTGCTCCACTGTATTACCGGCGTATAAGGTGACAGTTGGGGGGTCGTCTTATACGCCCGGTCGCCTTATACGCCGGTATATATTTTTAGTGTAACACATTTCTGGATGAATTGCAGGAAAGGGGTTATATATTTAACCCCTTTCCGACCATTCATCCTGCGATCGCGGGCAGCCCATTGCATTCAGTGGAACCTGCTGTATTGCCGCTCCATTGAATTCAATGGGCAAACATTGTTCTTCTCTGCTACAGCTGTTACAGCTGTGGCAGAGGAGAACGATCTTTATGCTGACAGTGGGGGGGGGGGCACTCTTGCCGCTATTGTGGCTTAATAGTGGGACCTGTGAACTTGAGATGCAGCCCACCATGTAGCCCCTCGCCTGCCCTATCCGTTGCTGTGTCATTCCCATCACTTTCTTGAATTGCCCAGATTTTCACACATGAAAACCTTAGCGAGCATCGGCGAAATACAAAAATGTTCGGGTCGCCCATTGACTTCAATGGGGTTCGTTATTCGAAATGAACACCCGGACATCGCGGGAAGTTCGTTCCGGATAACGAACACCCGAACATTTTGGTGTTCGCTCATCTCTAGACGTTATAAATTGTATTATCGAGCATACTTCTCAGGGACTTCAGATCCCGGTTGAGAGACGGCTTCGAGGTTGAGCATACTTCTCGGGGAGTGATTGAGCAAACGGCATCAGACGTGACAATTGTGATTACGTGATTGAGCATACGGCTTCGGACTCCCGGTTGAGAGACGGCTCAGAGTTTAGTTTCGGAACATGTTTAAATTAAGGTACCTGACAGTGGTCTGTTTGATCCTGTCCACTTGGTGTCATGTAGAGGTGGTAAGGAGTATGTGAAGAAAGTCAAGAACTTATGTGAAACTGTTGGTATAGTCACTGAGCAAAAGGCTCAAGCACTTAGAGATATACTTCCCAATGTGTCATTCAGCATAGGGCTAGGCATACCCAGTTGGTAGTATGTAGAATCAATAAGTAATGTAAAGTTGAAGTAAGATAATTGCAGTTTCAAGATGGCGATTATTCATATGCTTTGAGTTGAAGACAAAGGAAGGCAGCCCTTCTTCACCATCTGAGGGCACCGCCCCGGCCGTGTCATGGATGATGTTTTTCTCCCCTTTGCCCTGCCCCTAGATGGCCGTGTTGTTATTGGGGCCAATACCAGTCGGTATATCTTGATACGTGTCTAGTATGTAGTATTCCTGGACCCTCCCGTCACCATCGCCCAGTCAGGTCACACCTTCGGTGGCCATTTCAGTGCCAGCCATGACCCAGCGGCCATTTTAGCATCTGCTGTAACAATACCTTCAGCTGCCGCTCAGGCATCATCTTAGCTCTGCAGCAGAAATGAGCTGGCTTCTCATCTCCCATCTATGTATGTTTTTACCTGGCATACCAATTCTTTGCACTGCAATGATAAGTGCCTTTTCTGAATTTTGCATAGGAATATTCAAATCCCTTGCATCGCGCCTGCAAACAGCCTTCTTCTGATTATCTGTTCTGCAGTCTGTGTTTAGCACCCCCATCCCAAGTAGGTTTGTGCTTAAAACTGCCCACAAATGTAGTTGTTGCTGAAAAAAAAATAAATAAATAAATCTTTTCCACTTTGCAAGGGGGAAAATGGAGGAGAAAGGGTATCCTCTAGTCTGTGTCCCCCTATGACATGAAGCAAGTTCATGCAGAATCTGCAGACAATTATGTGCAATTAACAACCATGCTGTTTGTCCTGTATGTCTTAATGTCCTAACATTGTGTCATTGCTGTACGTGTCGTCCATATCTCATAAGTCAGATACTGCTGAAAAGAAAGGTCACTATGGGTGCTAGGATTGCGAACGGCAGTAGAAAAGCTAACAGAAGGAAGGAGAGGGTCAATACGTGATTTTATATATATATATATATATATATATATATATATATATATATATATATATATATAGGAATAGATAGAGGGTTAATGCTTGATTTGTGAAAAGCTGCAGCTGCAAGTCGCCCCCCTTGTCTCCGAAAGAGGGGGGGGGGGGTATAGTGAAGAGGAACAGAGTTTAGTGAGACTTGCAGAGAAGGAATGTGTGCTGCTCAAGGCCAAAGATTAGAGCGGAGAACACTGGACAATAATTAAGTTTGCTTGAATAGAATAGAACCCGTAATGAATCCAGTGAATCTTACTGTTTTTGCTGTTCTTTGTGTAAATGTCAGTTCTGTGATTGGTTGGACGTGTGCATGATTGCTAAATGTGTGTTCCTTTTATGGGAAATATTAGTGTTGTGGAATCTGTTGTACATCTCTAGTATTACAGACAGTTAAAGTTTGACTGTTTCCAGGGAGAGGTGGTAGTGATTGAATGCATTTGTTTGCAAGATGAGGACAGTTGCATCATACGCGTTATCTCCTGGTGTGAACGGTGTGCATCCTAGTGCAATGTATCCACAATTTCCTGAACTCTGTAACAGCGCAAACATTGTGTGTGTGGTGAATCATAGGCATTTGAATGAGAGAGACAGATTTGATCGCATGAACGGATGAGTTAGTGACCCGTGTTCAGACTGTGATGAATGTTAAGATGTGTGATGCAGATATTGACTGGGGATAGAAGTGTCCTTCTGCATGAGACTTTACTTGTTTGTGATGTGGATGGGAAGACTAGAGTTTGAACGAAAGTGTGAAGAAAGACGCAATCGACCAGTATCAAAGGGGTGGAGCTAGATGACGTAAAAGTACGTAATGGGAGGGGTTGAGAATCTTGAGCAGCTAGTAAAAGTTTTTTGTTTCCTCAAATTTGATGAGACATTGCAGGCAGGATCAGATTAATAATGAATTTGCTTGAAGAATATCACATTCCAAATATTAATAGAGGTTTGTAGATTATTATGCCCTGATGTAACTCATGTCTCTGTTATTGGCACTGATATCTTACAAGCCTTATCTGTATCCATCAAATTCTCACCGGATGGATCGGTACGGGTTGAGACCTCAGGTGCCGGTTCAGAAGAGTCTTGTAAACTAACTGCTCCAACAAACACCCCTCTTTTTCCAGTCCAGAAAAGTCGCTGAAGGGTCAGCCAGGTGCCTACCGCATGTAGGTGCTGTGTGCTGTCGGCGCTGTGTGATGTAGGTGCTGTGTGCTGATGAGGTGTCAGTCTGCCACCTACCGCATGTAGGTGCTGTGTGCTGATGATCTGGAAGCCTGCCAACAGGCCACAATTTCACTGTTAATTTTTCTTGCAGAAAATGTCTGTAAAACCTCTAAAGACAAACTCCAGTTCTGCAAAACTAAGGCTGTTCTCCTGGGTCATTGTTTAGGCCAAGGAACTGGACATCTGACATAGGAACAAAAGGCTGCTGTCCCGGCCATACCTGTACCTACATCCGTTGCCAAACGCCACACCTTTCTGGGCCTTGTTTCATACTGCCGACCATGAATGCACTCGGTTTCCTTTCTTATGCAACCACTCTATGACTGTCTTTCAATTATTCTTTTCTCTCTCACCTCTGAAGCAGCTCCCTCATGTGTTTGTGCGGTGGCAGCAGTACAGGCAATGGTTGACAAATCTTCGGAGTTGGTATTGAACTACCCCTAGTGGTCCTCACCCCCCCATGACATCCGGAGCATATACACACAAGTGCAACCCAAGCACTTATTTCTGGCCCGTCAAATCCAGCTACAATGTGCTCTTGTCATTCTTCTCACTGTTGCTACTACCTTGAACTCGGTTACTCTTCCAATTAAGTACCCTAGTTCAAAGGGGGGGGGGGAGGGAAGATATAGGTGATCTAGGTGTTGCAGGTCAGCTATTTAAAAATTTTTTTTTTTTTTCCTTCTTGCAACAAGGTTATGATCTATTTGAAATAGAATACCAGCCTGATTGTCTAGCAGTAATCGGTGCAAGGGCTTTCAGAAGTGCCAATTCAGCTGGCAGAAACTGAACCGCTTGAGGTAATGTTTAAAGGGTCACGATGCCTCACGCACTTCCTTGTGCTGGAAGGTCCTGAAAGCATATTGGGAACTGACGTGATGGGACCCTTGGGATGTTGTATCAAACTTCACCCGTCCGGTGAGGCTCGTATACACCCCGGGTCTGAAAGTCACCCGACCTTCTGTCGGATGGCAGCAGACCAAGCGACACCTCTCCCTGTCCTCACTCTTACGCACGCAGAGGAACAAGCTCTTAGCCCCCTTGGCCCGTCAGTACCCCTTGGCACATGTCCAGGAAGATGCAATTGCAGACACTGTCTCTTCTTTATGTTAACTGAAAGCCCCTGTTAATGCATATTTTGAGTTTTTTATAGATGGTACCAGGGGTGATTGACGACTCCACACTGGATATGCAGTGGTCACACAACAAGATGTCCTAAAAGCAGAATGCCTCCGCATGTTTCAGGACAAGAAGCGGAACTAAAGGCCCTCACTAAGGCGTGTAGAGTGGCAGAAGGTAAGACGGCAAACATTTACACTGACTCCCGGTATGCATTTGGCCTTTTACACACTTTACCATCCACGGAGTAGTGGGAAAGTAAATCCAAAAGGCAATGGAAGAAACGGGCAAATCTTGAATTGAGTGTCTTCCATTAGTTTTTCTTTTTCTCCGGAGGGTACATGCCACAGTGGCCAAGTTTGGGAAATGATTCTCTTGTTAATTTTGTCATAGGTCTCTCCAAGGAATTGTCAATAATGCATTCTGCAGTCTCTGCTTTTCTCCCAGGTCCTACAGACGAGCGTCACACACCTTTATCCGCTGTACACTAGCCCCCTGTTTTAAATTAATGCAATCAAATGTACAATAAGACTACACTGAGGGTGAGAATCCAACACCGCATCGTGCTAAGAGAGAAATTGACGATCCAGGTCGCAGGTTTGATCCACATGTATATAAATAGATGCAATAGGAGTGCCAAGGGGGGTGCCAGATGAGTTCAAGGCCAGACCCCAGGCAATGGCTATATGCCTATAATACAATAGAGCGATTTACCCCCATATGGAGCTGTCTCAGCAGAAGCAGGGGTGACCACTCTAGTCTCCCAGCCATTAGAATAGAGTAGCATGTGTGTTGTA
Organism: Eleutherodactylus coqui; assembly: GCF_035609145.1. Classification (NCBI taxonomy): domain Eukaryota; kingdom Metazoa; phylum Chordata; class Amphibia; order Anura; family Eleutherodactylidae; genus Eleutherodactylus; species Eleutherodactylus coqui. Next base: position 186,419,803 of record NC_089841.1, on the reverse strand, counting down.
GATCCCTTCTGTGTCCATCAGGTCTTCATGTTTAGTTAGTTAGGATTAGTCATCGGGGAAGGGATTAGCCCTTGCACAGCTGACCAACAATGATAGGTAGGGCATAGATCATAAGCTAGAGATAGGGAAAGCAAACCTTACCCCGCCCTGTAGAAGTTATAAGGTATTGTTTATTTTGAGACAGTTTCTAGGGGGGTTTGAGAAGGTACAGGTCCATAAAATGGAAGAATCTGTCTCAAAATGGCCGCTAGATACAAAATGGAGCATTATAAGATGTAAATAAGCTTGTGTGTAGTGAAACAATAATTCAAGCAGAAATAGCTTTAGAACATGAGATTCGGTACAATGTCTAATGATGTGCCTGTGTTCGTTTTCATGAGAAACAAGTCTGGACACAGTTCTTATCAGAAGAAACCCTCCCACGCCTCTATTCGGAGACTTGGACAAAGGAACTGACTGTACTACAGCCACCTGAATCACAAAGTGAATACAAGGAAGGACCAGATAAACGCTGGGAGAAACAGACACTTGAGAACATAACAGATATATTCTCACTACGCTGATTGCTGAACAGTGGGGGAAACGCGTAGGGTGACGCAAATTGCTCAGGTTTCTCGCAATATGTCATTCTCTACCATCAGAATGATACCTGCGCATTAAATTGTAGAATTATTTAAGACTATTTAGTCATCTCAAGACTAACAATACGCAATTGCTGAGTGTAACTTCCTCACTCAGCTTGATTGGTCTTTATTTGTCTATGAAAGTGGCATAAATTCGAGTACATCTCTCCGATTTCTCTTCATCCTATACAGTATATGTGTGTGTTTGTTCTTCCCTATTTCAGCCATTACCAATAAAAGTTATATTTTAATATTATTAGTTTGAAGGTCCACGTAGTAAACTTGATAAGACAGAACACACATTCATGTTACCAATGCATCCGAGAATTGCTACATTCTATTCTCTCCCTAAAGTTCGTAAGGGACTCGATCCTCTTAAAGGAAGGGCGATCGTGTCGGGTATAGATAGCTTGACCCAGAATTTAGGAGTCTACATTGATAAAATATTACGACCCTTTGTGGAGGCTCTTCCGTCATTTGTGGAAGACACTACCGACGTTCTGCGTCGCATAGAGGGCCTATGTGTAGAACCCACGGTCCTGTTGGCAAGCTTAGACATTAAATCGCTCTATAGTTCGATCCCGCATGATGTAGGCCTTAGAGCAGTTGATTATTTCCTGCAGCAGAGAGGGAAGGACTTTTCCCGACACAATCAGTTCGTCAACCACCTCCTGAATTTTCCATTAACACATAATTATTTTGTGTTTAATGGTAAGTTTCTCCACCAGCTCAGGGGCACAGCGATGGGGAGCTCATGCGCCCCATCCTACGCCAACTTGCTCCTGGGCTGGTGGGAGGACAAACTGTTTTTCATAGAATCCAAAGACATCTGGACTAATAAGAATCTCCTCTGGGTGAGATTTATCAACGACGTTCTTTTATTATGGAACGGAACGACAGAGACCTTTAAAGAATTCATTGGAGTCCTGAACCACAATGACATCAATCTGTGAATAGCAAAAGGAGAAAAGCAATGCTTGCGCTCACGGGAAAAGCAGGAAAATTTCACTTGATTAATTTTATCTTAATCAATTTATTTAACATATATAATACATACAGTCTACTGAGCTACGCGTTTCTGCGACTTACTTGTCGCCTTTTTCAAGCTCCACTCCCCATTTCCTAATGATAATGATTTTAGTAATGGTTGGCTAATTATGCTTAATACATTTTCAAATTTGATGATTAAAGGGGTTGTCCCGCGCCGAAACGGGTTTTTTTTTTTTTCAACCCCCCCCCCGTTCGGCGCGAGACAACCCCGATGCAGGGAGGTAAAGAAAGCTCACCGGAGCGCTTACCTTAATCCCCGCGCTCCGGTGACTTCTCTACTCACCGCTGAAGATGGCCTCTTCCTCCGTGGACCGCAGCTCTTCTGTGCGGTCCATTGCCGATTCCAGCCTCCTGATTGGCTGGAATCGGCACGTGACGGGGCGGAGCTACACGGAGCTACACGGAGCCCCATAGAAGACTGCAGAAGACCCGGACTGCGCAAGCGCGGCTAATTTGGCCATCGGAGGGCGAAAATTAGTCGGCACCATGGAGACGAGGACGCCAGCAACGGAGCAGGTAAGTATAAAACTTTTTATAACTTCTGCATGGCTCATAATTAATGCACAATGTACATTACAAAGTGCATTATTATGGCCATGCAGAAGTGTATAGACCCACTTGCTGCCTCGGGACAACCCCTTTAATAAGTTAATAGAAAAAAGAAAACAGTTAGTAATAAGATCTTTGCATAATTTTTTGTCCAATGTTTTTTATAATTCTTTTTTGTTACAGAAATTAAATAATTTCACTAATAAAATAGAAATTCCGACAATTCATACGAAACTTATAAAACTAGTTCGCGATCATATTGATCATAAAAATAAGACATTTTTTCCAAAAGAATCTAAAAATAAAAAATATATAACACATACAAAATCCAGCATTTCAAAAATAGATCCAAAAATAGATACAAAAATGCAAACAAATACAAATAAAAATAAAAATAAAATTAATCATGAGAATAAAAAGAATAACTACAACTCCAAACAGGTTACAATTTGGACAGGGGAATCAACGATCCTTAAAAGATCTATTAATATCAATTCATCAAATACAGGTTCAACAAAATTTCAAAAAATAGAAAAAATAAAAGAAAAAATACAAAATAACTCCCTTATAATAGATAAAAGAGAAAAAAAGAATAATATTGATAATACTCCTAATTCTCTAGTTAAAATTATAGTGAAAAGAAATGAAACAATAGATACAACAACTACACAAAAATCGTTAGTGCATTTTGAACAATCACTTTTAGAACTCTCCCCATGCCAATCACCTCCAAATTTTAGTGAAGTTAATGATAGGATAAATAATAATAAAGACAAACCTATAGTTGTAAGCAATATAACATTAGTGACCCCTAAACCATTAAGTGCAGATAAAATAACTACATCGCTGCTAGTTTTTAGTCAAAAACTAGATGCACAAAAAACAAACACTAATTTTATTAAAAATAATACAACAAATAATTTTTTAGGAGAGCGCCCCAAAACAAAACTAGGACCTTCTATAAATCCAGAAACTATTCCAACAAAAAAGAAAAAAACAAATCCACCAGTAATGACACCGCCCATAACAAGATCAAAAATCATGCAATTCTTTCAGCCCTCAATATTAATAACCCCAAAAAATACAGTAGGAGACGGGGAAAAAGAGGAGGGAAAAGGATTAGCAAAAAACAAAACAATACGAACAAAGAAATTGACAATGAAGTAGCAGCCACTCACGGTGTATTTAACATATCGAGTCATAATTAGAGATGAGCGAACGTGTTCTTCCGAGCTTGATATTCGTGCGAATATTAGGGTGTTCGTGATGTTCGTTATTCGTAACGAACACCATGCGGTGTTCGGGTTACTTTCACTTCCTTCCCTGAGACGTTAGCGCGCTTTTCTGGCCAATTGAAAGACAGGGAAGGCATTACAACTTCCCCCTGTGACGTTCAAGCCCTATACCACCCCCCTGCGGTGAGTGGCTGGGAAGATCAGGTGTCACCCGAACATAAAAGTCGGCCCCTCCCGCGGTTCGCCTCAGATGCGGTGTGAGTTAGATGAGGGACAGTGCTGTTTGTACCGGAGCTGCTGTAGGGAAAGAATTGGTAGTTAGTGTAGGCTTCAAGACCCCCCAAAGGTCCTTATTAGGGCCACTGATAGCTGTGTGTTGGCTGCTGTTAGCAGTGGCAATTTTTTTTTTCTCAAAATCACCTCTGCAGAGCGTTGCACCCGGCATTAGGGACAGAAGTGCTGCATAGGCAGGGAGAGTGTTAGGAGTGAGTGTAGCCTTCAAGAACCTCAACGGTCCTTTCTAGGGCCATATTTAACCGTGTGCAGTACTGTGCTGGCTGCTGTTAGTTGTGCTGCATTTTTTTTACTTCTCAAAATCGCCTCTGCAGAGCATTGCACCCTCCATTGATACTGCAGGGAAAGAATTGTGTAGGCAGGGCCACAACACAGTTATTATTCATTGAATATACGCAGTGCTGCCTTTTGGTGGAAAAAAACGGAAAATATTTCTATTTGTCCTGCCTCTGTCCGTCCTAAGGGCGGTGGACACGTGTCGGCTGCGTGTGCAACCTTTAAAAATCAGACGCACCCAGCTACGGTTTACTGCTGGCTTCGCCATTTGCTTTCCTTAATTGGGAAAAAAAATACCTGCTCTGCCACAGTTAATAACTCTGCTACCCTCACGTTCTGTGACACATTAGCAGGGACACAGCACAGTTATTAAACTTCTCATGTTCATTGAATATACGCAGTGCTGCCTTTTGGTGCAAAAAAACGGAAAATATTTCTATTTGTCCTGCCTCTGTCCGTCCTAAGGGCGGTGGACACGTGTCGGCTGCCCGTGCAACCTTTAAAAATCAGACGCACCCAGCTACGTTTTACTCCTGGCTTCGCCATTTGCTTTCCTTTATTGGGAAAAAAAATACCTGCTCTGCCACAGTTAATAACTCTGCTACCCTCACGTTCTGTGACACATTAGCAGGGACACAGCACAATTATTAAACTTCTCATGTTCATTGAATATACGCAGTGCTGCCTTTTGGTGCAAAAAACTGGAAAATATTTCTATTTGTCCTGCCTCTGTCCGTCCTAAGGGCGGTGGACACGTGTCGGCTGCGTGTGCAACGTTTAAAAATCAGACGCACCCAGCTACGCTTTACTGCTGGCTTTGCCATTTGCTTTCCTTAATTGGGAAAAAAAATACCTGCTCTGCCACAGTTAATAACTCTGCTACCCTCACGTTCTGTGACACATTAGCAGGGCCACAGCACAGTTATTAAACTTCTCATGTTCATTGAATATACGCAGTGCTGCCTTTTGGTGCAAAAAAACGGAAAATAATTCTATTTGTCCTGCCTCTGTCCGTCCTAAGGGCGGTGGACACGTGTCGGCTGCGTGTGCAACCTTTAAAAATCAGACGCACCCAGCTACGGTTTACTGCTGGCTTCGCCATTTGCTTTCCTTAATTGGGAAAAAAAATACCTGCTCTGCCACAGTTAATAACTCTGCTACCCTCACGTTCTGTGACACATTAGCAGGAAAACAGCACAGTTATTAAACTTAGATTATACATTCACTAGAGGCAGTGGGGCCTTTCGTTTTCAAAAAAGGGAAAAAATTATATTTGGCCTGCAGTCTTGCGCCAATTTATTAGCTGCCTGTGAAATCAAATCACTGGTAATACAGCATGCTGAGGGGTAGGGGTAGGCCTAGAGGACGTGGACGCGGCCGAGGACGCGGAGGGCCAAGTCAGGGTGTGGGCACAGGCCGAGCTCCTGATCCAGGTGTGTCGCAGCCGACTGCTGCGCGATTAGGAGAGAGGCACGTTTCTGGTGTCCCCACATTCATCGCCCAATTAATGGGTCCACGCGGGAGACGGTTATTAGAAAATGAGCAGTGTGAGCAGGTCCTGTCCTGGATGGCAGAAAGTGCTTCGAGCAACCTATCGTCAGCCCGCAGTTCTGCGCCGTCCACTGCTGCAAATCCGAATCCTCTGTCTGCTGCTCCTCCTTCCTCCCAGCCTCCTCACTCCACTACAATGACACCTGCTCAGGAGCGGGAACACTCCCAGGAACTGTTCTCGGGCCCCTGCTTAGATTGGGCAGCAGCGGTTCCTCTCCCACCAGAGGAGTTTATCGTCACTGATGCCCAACCATTCGAAAGTTCCCGGGGACCGGGGGAAGAGGCTGGGGACTTCCGCCAACTGTCTCAACAACTTTCTGTGGGTGAGGAGGACGATGACGATCAGACACAGTTGTCTTGCAGTGAGGTAGTAGTAAGGGCAGTAAGTCTGAGGGAGCAGCGCACAGAGGATTCGGAGGAAGAGCAGCAGGACGATGAGGTGACTGACCCCACCTGGTGTGCAACGCTTACTCAGGAGGACAGGTCTTCAGAGGGGGAGTCAAGGGCATCAGCAGGGCAGGTTGCAAGAGGCAGTGCGGTGGCCAGGGGTAGAGGCAGGGCCAGACCGAATAATCCACCAACTGTTTCCCAAAGCGCCCCCTCGCGCCATGCCACCCTGCAGAGGCCGAGGTGCTCTAAGGTCTGGCAGTTTTTCACAGAGACGCCTGACGACCGACGAACAGTGGTGTGCAACCTTTGTCGCGCAAAGCTCAGCCGGGGAGCCACCACCAACAGCCTCACCACCACCACCATGCGCAGACATATGATGGCCAAGCACCCCACAAGGTGGGACGAAGGCCGTTCACCGCCTCCGGTTTGCACCGCTGCCTCTCCCCCTGTGCCCCAACCTGCCACTGAGATCCAACCCCCCTCTGAGGACACAGGCACTACCGTCTCCTGGCCTGCACCCACACCCTCACCTCCGCTGTCCTCGGCCCCATCCAGCAGTGTAGTTCAGCGCACCGTCCAGCCGTCGCTTGCGCAACTGTTGGAGCGCAAGCGCAAGTACGCCGCCACGCACCCGCATGCTCAAACGTTAACCGTCCGCATAGCAAAATTCATCAGCCTTGAGATGCTGCCATATAGGGTTGTGGAAACGGAGTCCTTCAAAAGTATCATGGAGGCGGCGGCCCCGCGCTACTCAGTTCCCAGTCGCCACTACTTTTCCCGACGTGCCGTCCCAGCCCTGCACGACCACGTCTCCCGCAACATTGTACGCGCCCTCACCAACGCGGTTACTGCCACGGTCCACTTAACTACGGACACGTGGACAAGCACAGGCGGGCAGGGCCACTATATCTCCCTGACGGCACATTGGGTGAATTTAGTGGAGGCTGGGACAGAGTCAGAGCCCGGGACCGCTCATGTCCTACCCACCCCCAGAATTGCGGGCCCCAGCTCGGTGGTGGTATCTGCTGAGGTGTATGCTTCCTCCACTAAAGCACCCTCCTCCTCCTCCTCCTCCTCTGTCTCGCAATCAAGATGTGTTAGCAGCAGCATGTCGCCAGCAGTCGGTGTCGCGCGGTGTGGCAGCACAGCGGTGGGCAAGCGTCAGCAGGCCGTGCTGAAACTACTCAGCTTAGGCGATAAGAGGCACACGGCCCACGAACTGCTGCAGGGTCTGACACAGCAGACCGACCGCTGGCTTGCGCCGCTGAGCCTCCAACCGGGCATGGTCGTGTGTGACAACGGCCGTAACCTGGTGGCGGCTCTGCAGCTCGGCAGCCTCACGCACGTGCCATGCCTGGCCCACGTCTTTAATTTGGTGGTTCAGCGCTTTCTGAAAAGCTACCCACGCTTGTCAGACCTGCTCGTAAAGGCACGCCGGCTCTGCGCACATTTCCGCAAGTCCCACACGGACGCTGCCACCCTGCGCACCCTGCAACATCACTTTAAGCTGCCAGTGCACCGACTGCTGTGCGACGTGCCCACACGGTGGAACTCTACGCTCCACATGTTGGCCAGGCTCTATGAACAGCGTAGAGCTGTAGTTGAATACCAACTCCAACATGGGCGGCGCAGTGGGAGTCAGCCTCCTCAATTCCTTTCAGAAGAGTGGGCCTGGTTGGCAGACATCTGCCATGTCCTTGGTAATTTTGAGGAGTCTACCCAGGTGGTGAGCGGCGATGCTACAATCATTAGCGTCACCATTCCTCTGCTATGCATCTTGAGAAATTCACCAGTTTCAATTAGCTTAAAAGCGTTGGAACTTTAACTTGAACCAATTTTTCGTTACACTGGGCTGCCTCCAGGCCTAGTTACCACTTAAGCCACATTAACCAAAGCGATTCACCTGCCATCTTGGTTGGGCATGGCCAATTTTTACTGAGGTACATTAGTACTGTTGGTACACCAAATTTTTGGGGCCCTCACCTACAGTGTAATCATAGCAATTTGTATGTTCTTCGCCTGCACTCATGGTACAGAAAGGTGTGTGGGGTTGGCCTACACTTTAGCTACATAAATGTAACTTGGGCCTTGGCTATACTAAGGCTACTGAAATGGAACTAAGACTGCGCTCCCGCTATACTGCTGCTTCGGAATTGTTACTGGGGCCTGTCTTGAGTGCTACTATTGCTGACATGGAACGAAGACTGCGCTCCCGCTATACTGCTGCTTCGGAATTGTTACTGGGGCCTGTCTTGAGTGCTACTATTGCTGACATGGAACGAAGACTGCGCTCCCGCTATACTGCTGCTTCGGAATTGTTACTGGGGCCTGTCTTGAGTGCTACTATTGCTGACATGGAACGAAGACTGCGCTCCCGCTATACTGCTGCTTCGGAATTGTTACTGGGGCCTGTCTTGAGTGCTACTATTGCTGACATGGAACGAAGACTGCGCTCCCGCTATACTGCTGCTTCGGAATTGTTACTGGGGCCTGTCTTGAGTGCTACTATTGCTGACATGGAACGAAGACTGCGCTCCTCCTATAATGCTGCTAGTGACATGTTAGTGGGGCCTGTCCTAATGCTACGGCTGAAATGTTACGAATTCTGGGCTCTGCCTATACCGCTGCTAATGGTATGTCTCTGGGGTGTGGAAACAGAGGCTTCCCAAAGACATAATGGCGGCGAGGCCATTTCCCACCAACGCGGTTACTGTAAAGGTGCATATAACCACGGACACGTGGAGAGGACACGTAGTGCCTCAAAAACATCCCCCTCCTCCTCCAACAGGGAAAACATTCTTGGCAAATGTCTTTGCATTGGTTCGTCTGGTGGCAGTCCAAGAATTTCACCTTTACCGACACAACAAGAGAGCCCCCACACCATCCCCCCGCCACGGCCCACTTAATCCTGGCCGCATTCCGAAAACCAACAAAATACAACCGTGCTACTAGGTCCGCAGTCACCACCACATTACCACCAGCGCGGTTACTGTAAAGGTGCATATAACCACGGACACGTGGAGAGGACACGTAGTGCCTCAAAAACATCCCCCTCCTCCTCCAACAGGGAAAACATTCTTGGCAAATGTCTTTGCATTGGTTCGTCTGGTGGCAGTCCAAGAATTTCACCTTTACCGACACAACAAGAGAGCCCCCACACCATCCCCCCGCCACGGCCCACTTAATCCTGGCCGCATTCCGAAAACCAACAAAATACAACCGTGCTACTAGGTCCGCAGTCACCACCACATTACCACCAACGCGGTTACTGTTAAGGTACATATTACCAGTCTGACTGGGGCATGCAGACACCTTGACAGAATGAATAGTGTGTGGCACATAGGTTCCCCATTGCTATGCCTACGTGTGCAGCTCCTGATGGCGGTGGCACAGGATTCTATTTCTCATTGCTTCTGTACAGCATTGTGGGCTATCGCCCCGCCACTTTTAAAGAGGGTCGCTGCCTAGCCATGCCAACCCACTGCAGTGTGTGCCTGCGGTTCCTCCTCATTGCAGACGCACTTCTAAATAGACATGAGTGTGGCATGGCATGAGGGCAGCTGAAGGCTGCGCAGGGACACTTTGGTGTGCACTGTGGGGGGGAGGGGGGGGCGGTTGGTCAGCATGTAACCCAGGAGAAGTGGCAGCGGAGTGTCATCCAGGCAGTGATTGTGCTTTGTTGTAGCTAGTGTGGTGCTTAGCAAAGGTATGCCATGCTAATGAGGGCTTTTCAGAAGTAAAAGTTGTTGGGAGGGGGGGGGGGCCACTCTTGCCGGTATTGTGGCTTAATAGTGGGACCTGGGAACTTGAGATGCAGCCCAACATGTAGCCCCTCGCCTGCCCTATCCGTTTCTGTGTCATTCCCATCACTTTCTTGAATTGTCCAGATTTTCACACATGAAAACCTTAGCGAGCATCGGCGAAATACAAAAATGCTCTGGTCGCCCATTGACTTCAATGGGGTTCGTTGTTCGAAACGAACCCTCGAACATCGCGGGAAGTTCGTTCCGAATAACGAACACCCGAACATTTTGGTGTTCGCTCATCTCTAGTCATAATCTAACAGAAAATGAATTACAATTACTGAGTAAAGGTCTATCGTACTGCCCTTCATCAGTCTCTAATCTATTTGACCTTTTTATTGATCTTAATCAATATATTCGTAAATTAACATTAAATAAATATTTTATAATTATTGAAAAAAACAATTTAGTAGAAACAATTAATTTTAATATTAACGATCCGATTACCACTGATTTAAAACATAAAACAAATTTTTATCCAACAGATATTAAAGGAGCATTTATAGAATCATTTTATCATAATGTTTTAAAATATTTTACCAGTATGTGTGACACCGATATAAAAAATAGAATTAATAAACATAATTTATCTCTAAAAGAAAAAAATGCGGTTCAAGATTTACGTAATAACAAAGAAATAGTGATAAAACGTGCCGATAAAGGGGGCGGCATTGTGATAATGGATTATGCCCGTTATGATTAAATTAATTTGAAAATGTTAAACAATACAGATAATTATAAAAAATTACCATATGACCCCATAGAGACCATTCAAAAAAATTTTAAAAAATTGGTAGAAGAGGGTCTTTTAAATAACAGTCTCACTAAAAAAGAAGCGGTTTTTATTACATCAATTAAATCGGAGACTCCATTTTTATATCATTTGCCTAAAGTGCATAAATGTACAAAAAATCCATCAGGGAGATCCATTATCTCTGGGGTGAATTCTGTGACAAGTGGTTTAGCCGAATACATAGATAGAATTTTACAAAAATATGTTTTAACCCTTCCAACTTTTTTAAAAGACACAGGTCATCTTTTAAACCTAATAAAAGATTTCAAATGGGAAAACGACTATTTATTATGCACTTTAGATGTAGAATCCGTATACACTTGCATCGCCCATCAATTAGGAATTTTAGCCGTAAAAAACTTTTTAGATAATGATCCCTTGATGCCCATTAATCAAAAAAGATTTATTTTAGATGCTATAGATTTTTTATTAACTAATAATTATTTTTCTTATAAGAAAATTTTTTATTTACAAACGCAGGGAACGGCAATGGGATGTAAAGCCGCACCTGCGTTAGCTAATCTATACATGGGTTTTTTTGAACAGGATAAAAATATTAAGGATAACATTGTTTTATATCGTAGATTTATAGATGACATTTTATTAGTATGGAAAGGCTCGGAATCAAGCCTTCTCTTATATATAGATAATCTAAATAGGAAAAATTGTAATTTAAAATACACACATAATTTTAGTCGTAATGAAATAGTATTTTTAGACTTAGTTTTAATACCTTTTTCTGATAGATTAATTAGTAAGACACATTTTTAAAAAATCGATAAAAATTCTTATCTTGATTACCGCAGCTGTCATGCGACCAGCTGGAAGAACAACATACCTTATAGTCAATTGAAAAGAGTGAGACGAAATTGCTACCATGACGAAGATTTTAATAAACAGGCACAAATCATCAAAGATCGGTTTAAAGAAAAAAGATACCCTTTAAAAATAATAGAAGACGCACATAAAAAATTAATTGCTCCACAAAATCAAGGAAGAAAAAACACAGAAAAATTTTTTAAAAAGTAAGAAAAGAAAAATCCAATATTTATAACGAGATTTAATAATGATAAAAATAAAATAAGAAAAATTATCAGTAAACATTGGCCAATTTTACAGTGTGATCCATTTTTGTCAAATTTTTTAGATACAAAACCGACCCTAATTTTTAAACGAAACAAAACTTTACAAAATCTAATCGCTCCCTCCAACCCTGACAAGAGTAAAAATAGGAATAAAAATGAATATAATAGTTTAATGAAAACTGGAGTTTTTAAATGCCATCAAAAAAATTGCAAGTGCTGCCCTTTGATAACACATAATAAAATAGAAGTATTTAATGATAATAATGTGAGTTTTAAAATTTCCCCAAAATTAAATTGCAACACCTCAAAAGTAGAGATGAGCGAACGTACTCGTCCGAGCTTGATACTCGTTCGAGTATTAGCGTGTTCGAGATGCTCGTTACTCGTAACGAGTACCACGCGATGTTCGGGTTACTTTCACTTTCATCTCTGAGACGTTAGCGCGCTTTTCTGGCCAATAGAAAGACAGAGAAGGCATTACAACTTCCCCCTGCGACGTTCAAGCCCTATACTGTGATAGACATGATGATTATTTATAAAATGTCTATCGATTAATATAACCCAAATGTATTTTGTTGTTGTAATGACTTTTAGCTCAAGAGTTTAAAGGACACACACACAATCTAATCATGGTATTTGCTAGCCAATGGATGGGTGATGTATTTGCTCTAAGTACATAGAAGTTGCTCAACCAGTTTCTAAGAGTTAAAAGGCCATAGTGTCGTGTATATCCTGTGTTCAATACTGAGTGTTTACCTAGGCCCCCTTCCACTCTCATCCTGAAGCTAGGTAAACAATGATTCATCACTACACGGAGATGACTTCAGCTAGGACAAAAGTCCACATTATACTGGACTTGAGAGGGGGTGGGCAGAGAGGTGGGGGATTCTATATGATCCAACAAATGAGAATCTTATATGTTACTGATGTAATCTGTTGCACGCCCATTGAAGGGCGGTTGTCATGTGTTATAATAAAAAGCCTGAGCCTCTACACAGTGTAGAGACTCTCCCGGTTTTAGACAAGCATTTGTGTCTGATTCTGGTCGACGATGTGTGCACACGACACTCAATTCGGAAAGCGACAAAATACCCCAAAGCCTGCTGGAGAAATCATAATCCAGATCAATACCACCCCCCTGCAGTGAGTGGCTGGCGAGATCAGGTGTCACCCGAGTATAAAAATCGGCCCCTCCCGCGGCTCGCCTCAGATGCGTTCTGACATACTTTAGGGAAAGTGCTATCTTGGTGGAGCTGCTATAGGGAGAGTGTTAGGAGTATTTTAGGCTTCAAGAACCCCAACGGTCCTTCTCAGGGCCACATCTAACCGTGTGCAGTACTGTGGAGGCTGCTTTTTGCAGTGTTGCACTTTTTTTTTTTTTGTATATCGGCCGTGCAGAGCATTGCGCCCTGCAGTAATACTCCAGGGCCAGAAGCGCTTAGGCAGGGACAGAAGACATATTGATTGAATATAGGCAGTGGGCCTTTGCAAATACATTTGGGGAAAAAAATCTATTTGGGCTGCCTGTGACTGTCCTCAGTGTTCTGGGTCTCTGCTGGGTGTAGTAGTTCTCCAAATTCATACGCAGCCAGCTAAGTGTTACAGCAGGCTTGCGCAAAATTATTTCCTGGCTCTGTCTGGGCTGTGAAATCACCGCTGTATTGCAGTTCACAGTGCAACACTCTGCAGTTCTTTGACATACTCCAGGGCCTTCTGCACTACTGGAAATACAGCATGCTGAGGGGTAGGGGTAGGCCTGGAGGACGTGGACGCGGGCGAGGACGCGGAGGCCCAAGTCAGGGTGTGGGCACAGGCCAAGCCAGTGCGGTGGCCAGGGGTAGAGGCAGCGCCAGACCGAATAATCCACCACCTGTTTCCCAAAGCGCCCCCTCGCGCCATGCCACCCTGCAGAGGTCAAGGTGCTCTACGGTGTGGCAGTTTTTCACAGAGACGCCTGACGACCGACGAACAGTGGTGTGCAACCTTTGTCGCGCCAAGATCAGCTGGGGAGGCACCACCACCAGCATGCGCAGGCATATGATGGCCAAGCACCCCACAAGGTGGGACGAAGGCCGTTCACCGCCTCCGGTTTGCACCACTGCCTCTCCCCCTGTGCCCCAACCTGCCACTGAGATCCAACCCCCCTCTGAACACACAGGCACTACCGTCTCCTGGCCTGCACCCACACCCTCACCTCCGCTGTCCTCGGCCCCATCCAGCAATGTCTCTCAGCGCAGCGTCCAGACGTCGCTAGCGCCACTGTTTGAGCGCGAGCGCAAGTACGCCGCCACGCACCCGCACGCTCAAGCGTTAAACGTGCACATTGCCAAATTGATCAAGAAAATGTATATATATATATATATGTGTTTGTTGTTTTTTTTTATTTGTTTTTTTTCTCTTGAGTTCTACTCTGGTGAATTTATATACCCTGCAATCGCTTTATGATTATGCGGAAACAGCTTGTGCAACTATATATTTGAAAAAAGAGATAAGAATGGGAGAGAAAAAGAAAAGATATAAAAATTTATTTATTTATTTATTTTCCCCTTAGATTCTTTACCTATTTATCGTTATGTAAATGTATTGAAGTATTGTTTCCCAGATATCCACATGCATACTTGTTTCTCTATCTGTCTGTTTTGAATCCTCCTGCCACAAATCTCTGTATGCTGGTTGTAACGTGTTGTAATTAGCTCTTGAACACACCCTCTATACCATCCCTCAACCATTTCTCCCTCTGACAAACTAACATACACAGGTATCTCTCCTTTGATTTTAATTTGTATTTGGTCTATAAATGTCTTATGCACTCCATAACTCATAGCTGTTGACAAAGGCTTTTTGCCGAAACGCGTTCAGGGTGTACCTGTGAGCTGTATGCTTTGTTTTATTCAATAAAGAAGAAAATTTTTAACGGTAGTAGCTCCCCTCCATCTCTATTTTCTGCTCATATGGAATCTGGCCGTTTGCCGTCGGCTACTTGAGGATGGAGCTCCTGTTGGATTTCAAACCTTCCTGCAACACTGAAAGTTACTGCTGGTGAGGTGAGCCCATATCTCTCTTTTTTTGGCTTAGCCAAATTTATCAGCCTGGAGATGCTGCCATATAGGCTTGTGGAAACGGAGGCTTTCAAAAGCATGACGGCGGCGGCGGCCCCACGCTACTCGGTTCCCAGTCGCCACTACTTTTCCCGATGTGCCGTCCCAGCCCTGCACGACCACGTCTCCCGCAACATTGTACGCGCCCTCACCAATGCGGTTACTGCCAAGGTCCACTTAACAACAGACACGTGGACAAGCACAGGCGGGCAGGGCCACTATATCTCCCTGACGGCACATTGGGTGAATTTAGTGGAGGCTGGGACAGAGTCAGAGCCTGGGACCGCTCACGTCCTACCCACCCCCAGAATTGCGGGCCCCAGCTCGGTGGTGGTATCTGCGGCGGTGTATGCTTCCTCCACTAAACCACCCTCCTCCTCCTCCTACGCAACCTGTGTCTCGCAATCAAGATGTGTCAGCAGCAGCAGCACGTCGCCAGCAGTCGGTGTCGCGCGGCATGGCAGCACAGCGGTGGGCAAGCGTCAGCAGGCCGTGCTGAAACTACTCAGCTTAGGAGAGAAGAGGCAGACGGCCCACGAACTGCTGCAGGGTCTGACAGAGCAGACCGACCGCTGGCTTGCGCCGCTGAGCCTCCAACCGGGCATGGTCGTGTGTGACAACGCCCGTAACCTGGTGGCGGCTCTGCAGCTCGGCAGCCTCACGCACGTGCCATGCCTGGCCAATGTCTTTAATTTGGTGGTTCAGCGCTTTCTGAAAAGCTACCCACACTTGTCATACCTGCTCGGAAAGGTGCGCCGGGTCAGCGCACATTTCCGCAACTCCAAGACGGACGCTGCCACCCTGCGGACCCTGCAACATCGGTTTCATCTGCCAGTGCACCGATTGCTGTGCGACGTGCCCACACAGTGGAACTCTACGCTCCACATGTTGGCCAGGCTCTATGAGCAGCGTAGAGCTATTGCGGAATACCAACTCCAACATGGGCGGCGTAGTGGGAGTCAGCCTCCTCAATTATTTACAGAAGAGTGGGCCTGGTTGGCAGCCATCTGCCAGGTCCTTGGAAACTTTGAGGAGTCTACCCAGATGCTGAGCGGGGATGCTGCAATCATTAGCGTCACCATTCCTCTGCTATGCCTCTTGAGAAGTTCCCTGCAAAGCATAAAGGCAGACGCTTTGCACTCGGAAACGGAGGCGGGTGAAGACAGTATGTCGCTGGATAGTCAGAGCACCCTCATGTCTACATCTCAGCGAGTTGAGGAGGAGGAGGAGGGGGAGGAGCATGAGGAGGAGGGGGAAGAGACAGCTTGGCCCACTGCTGAGGGTACACATACTGCTTGCCTGTCATCCTTTCAGCGTGTATGGCCAGAGGAGGAGGGGGAGGGGGAGGAGCATGAGCAGGAGGGGGAAGAGACAGCTTGGCTCACTGCTGAGGGTACCCATGCTGCTTGCCTGTCATCCTTTCAGCGTGTATGGCCAGAGGAGGAGGAGGAGGAGGAGGAGGAGGAGGAGGATCCTGAAAGTGATCTTCCTAGTGAGGACAGCCATGTGTTGCGTACAGGTACCCTGGCACACATGGCTGACTTCATGTTAGGATGCCTTTCTCGTGACCCTCACGTTACACGCATTCTGGCCACGACGGATTACTGGGTGTACACACTGCTCGACCCACGGTATAAGGAGAACCTTTCCACTCTCATTCCCGAAGAGGAAATGGGTTAGAGAATGATGCTATACCACAGGGCGCTGGTGGACAAACTGATGGTAAACTTCCCATCCGACAGCGCTAGTGGCCGAAGGCGCATTTCCGAGGGCCAGGTAGCAGGGGAGGCGCAGAGATCAGGCAGCATGTACAGCGCAGGCAGGGGACCATTCTCCAAGGCCTTTGCCAGCTCTCTGGCTCCCCAGCAAGACTGTGTCACTGGTCCCCAGTCAAGGCTGAGTTGGCGGGAGCACTGTAAAAGGATGGTGAGGGAGTACGTAGCCGATCGCACGACCGTCCTCGGTGATGCCTCTGCCCCCTACAACTACTTGGTGTCGAAGCTGGACACGTGGCCTGAACTCGCGCTGTATGCCCTGGAGGTACTTGCTTGTCCTGCGGCTAGCGTCTTGTCAGAGAGTGTGTTTAGTGTGGCTGGGGGAATCATCACGGATAAGCGTTCCACCTGTCAACCGACAGTGCCGACAGGCTTACACTCATCAAGATGAACAAAGCCTGGATTTCCCCAGACTTCTCTTCTTCACCAGCAGACAGCAGCGATACCTAAGCAATACGTAGGCTGTACCCGCGGATGGAAGAATCGTTCTCTATCACCATCAAAAACGGGGACCTTTTTGCTTCATCAATCTGTGTATAATATTCCTCCTCCTCCTCCTCCTGCTCCTCCTCCTGAAACCTCACATAATCACGCCGAACGGTCAATTTTTCTTAGGCCCACAAGGCTCAGTCATACAATTTTTCTAAACAATTTTTATACGTTTCAATGCTCATTAAAGCGTTGAAACTTTCACCTCAACCAATTTTTATTTTAACTGGGCTGCCTCCAGGCCTAGTTACCAATTAAGCCACATTAACCAAAGCGATTAATAGGTTTCACCTGCCCTCTTGGTTGGGCATGGGCAATTTTTCTCAGGTACATTAGTTGGTACACCAATTTTTGGGGGCCCTCGCCTACAGTGTAATCAAATTAATTTTTTGCCCACCTGCATTAAAGCTGACGTTACATCAGCTGTGCTGGGCACTGCAATGGGATGTATTTATGTACCGCCGGTGGGTTCCAGGGAGCCACCCATGCTGTGGGTCCACAGGAAGTTGTAACTGCATTTGTCCACTTCTAAAGAACCCCAGTCTGACTGGGGCATGCAGTGTGGGCCGAAGCCCACCTGCATTAAACATGACATTACCTCAGCTGTGATGGGCAATGCAATGGGATATATTTATGTACCGCCGGTGGCTTCCTAGCACCCACCCATGCTGTGGGTCCACAGGGAGTTGTAACTGCATCTGTCCACTTCTAAAGAACCCCAGTCTGACTGGGGCATGCAGAGTGGGCCGAAGCCCACCTGCATTAAACATGACATTACCTCAGCTGTGATGGGCAATGCAATGGGAAATATTTATGTACCGCCGGTGGCTTCCTGGCACCCACCCATGCTGTCGGTCCACAGGGACTTCACAATAGGGAGTTGTACCTGCCTGTGTCTATGAATTAAAAACCCAAGTCAGGTTGGGGCATGCAGTGTGGGCCGAAGCCCACCTGCATTTAATCTGACGTTAGCTCAGCTGTCCAGGGCACTGCAATGGGATACATTTATGTATAGCCGGTGGGTTCCAGGGAGCCACCCATGCTGTGGGTGCACACGGAATTCCCATTGCGGAGTTGTACCTGCCTGTGACTATTTATAAAAAAACGCGGTCTGACTGGGGCATGCAGACTCCTTGACAGAATGAATAGTGTGTGGCACATAGGTTCCCCATTGCTCCATTGCTATGCCCACGTGTGCAGCTCCAGATGGAGGTGGCACAGGATTGGATTTAGCATTGCTTCTGTACAGCATTGTGGACTATCGCCCCACCCCTTTTAAAGAGGGTCGCTGCCTAGCCGTGCCAACCCTCTGCAGTGTGTGCCTGCTTTTCCTCTGGCAGACGCACTTATAAATAGACATGAGGGTGGCGTGCCATGAGGGCAGCTGAAGGCTGGGCAGGGACAGTTTGGTGTGCGCTGTGGACACTGGGTCGTGGGGGGGGGGGGGGGTTGGGCAGCATGTAACCCAGGAGAAGTGGCAGCGGAGTGTCATGCAGGCAGTGATTGTGCTTTGTTGGAGGTAGTGTGGTGCTTAGCTAAGGTATGTATTGCTAATGAGGGCTTTTCAGAAGTAAAAGTTGTTGGGGGGGGCACTCTTGCCGCTATTGTGGCTTAATAGTGGGACCTGGGAACTTGAGATGCAGCCCAACATGTAGCCCCTCGCCTGCCCTATCCGTTTCTGTGTCGTTCCCATCACTTTCTTGAATTGCCCCGATTTTCACAAACGAAAACCTTAGCGAGCATCAGCGATATACAAAAATGCTCGGGTCGCCCATTGACTTCAATGGGGTTCGTTACTCGAAACGAACCCTCGAGCATCGCGAAAAGTTCGTCCCGAGTAACGAGCACCCAAGCATTTTGGTGCTCGCTCATCTCTACTCAAAAGTCATTTACCTTATTGAATGCCCATGCAAATTAAAATATATAGGGAGAACAATAAATAAATTAAAAAGTAGGATTGGAAATCACCGCCAGAATATTCAAAAAAACTTTCGGAATCACAGCTTATCCTGACATTTTTTTGACTTGTATAATGGAGATGCGTCGAAAATGTCAGTTACTCCATTGGAAAGCATAAATTCCAGATCCATTGCAGTATTGAGAAGAAAGGAAATGTTCTGGATCTATAGGCTTAATACTCATGTCCCTGCAGGGCTTAATGAAATGCTGGAAAAAATATAGAATTATTTTAACATTTATTTATTGGAATTTTTATGATGTTTTATTATTATATAAAGTTAGAATGAATTGTCGGGACAAAATGTGTTTGTATAAGATCATGTTAGTATACTAGTGTATCAATTTACTTAGAGGTTATTTATAGTCTATTTATAGTTCATCGTATGATATTTTAGATTATAGGCTATTTATATAGAAACATATTAAATATTATGATTTTTTATTTAATATATTATATTTAAATTGTGGTAGTATATAAATTAATAGAGATAATAGATGAAAACTACTGAATCGGGTTTGATTCCTTTGGTAGATGGATCGAGATTGGTGTTAATTGTCGGAACCTTTAGACATATGTTAATAAAGTTCATTGTATCAAAAATTTTGACACGCAAGAAGCGAGTCAAAGATTGACGTAACCACGTCAACCTGATCTTCCCAGGTAGCGGGATCCCCTCCCAAAGACCTTGAGAGAACGGCATGCACCGTTAATTGCACACTGACAGGTAAGCCAGCCTTTTAAATTTATGTATAAATAGATCGTGTTTAAAATATGTTATTTGAGCTTGAAAAAGGCGACAAGTAAGTCGCAGAAACGCGTAGCTCAGTAGACTGTATGTATTATATATGTTAAATAAATTGATTAAGATAAAATTAATCAAGTGAAATTTTCCTGTTTTTCCCGTGAGCGCAAGCATTGCTTTTCTCCTTTTGCTGTTCATGATATATGACGAGCCCCAATAACTTTTTGGGTGTTGCTCGTAATAAATGCTGTGTGGCTCTCAACGGATAAGGGATACAGCTTTACATTCATATACGCCTTCCAGGATTTCGGTGCCGGTGAGACTCATGTTTCCAGCTTGGTCTCACCTGAGCACCTGGTGAGTAATTGCCTTACTCTATTACGTCTGAGATTGTTTGAATTTTGTTTTCTGGCGCTCTCCTCTCACACATTTCATCAATCTGCGAACATCGGAAATACAAACAGAGACAATTGCATTTTTGGACATCAAGATTTCAAAAACACCAGAGGGGACCCTAAAATGCACCCTCCACAGGAAGGAGACGGCGACCAACAGTCTCCTATCCTGGCAGAGAGCACACCCCTTCATGTAAAAGAAAGGCATACCGAAGGGGCAGTTCCTCCGCATTAGGAGAAACTGCTCCTCAGAGGATGATTTCATGGCTGAAGCACATAAACTAAGAGGTTCCAGGATCGGGGCTACCCATCTGAAATTATTAATGAAGCATATCAGGTAGTGGCCCCATTGAAAAGAGATGAATTATTATTACCACGACCGAAAAAAAAGGACGAATGTATCAGGATCATCGGAACCTTTGATGAAGGGGTTCCAATGATGCGGCAACTGCTGTGCAAATATTGGCACATTTTGAAGGAGGACCCTGACCTGAGAGATATCTTGCCGGACTTACCAAGCCTTACGTTCCGTAAAGGGAGGAACTTAAAGGACAGACTCATCAAGAGCCATTTACCACCTACTCCTGGACCTAGGACGTGGCTAGGGGCAAACATTCCATGCGGAACTTTTCCTTGTGGGGACTGCTCGGCATGCAAAATGATCTTGAGGGGGGTGGATTTTCAGAGTGTTTCCACGGGTCAAAGATTTAAAATCAAAGAATTCTTTAATTGTATATTGAGTCATTTGGTCTACCTAGCATCTTGTACTTGCCCATTAAATTACGTGGGCAAGACAACGCAACAATTCCGACGGCGTATTCAAGGACACGTGGGAAACATAAGGCGCGGCGAAAAAACTCCTCTAGCCAGTCACATGAACCAACATCATGGAGGAGACATTAGCCAATTAAAATTTCAGGCTATTGAATCCATTAAATCGTACGGCCGGAGAGGAAATCTGGATAAGCGACTACTTCAGAAGGAGGCGGAATGGACCTTCAGATTAGATAGCGTATCTCCTAGAGGTCTAAATGAGGTACTCTCCTTCTGCTCTTTTATCCAATAAATAATTCTCAATTTAGTGATGTAAACCCTCGCGACTAACACGCATAAACAGGACCCACGGATTGCTCACTCAGTAAATCCATTGTGTTTCTTGAGCATTAAACTACCCCATATATGTACATTTGACACTCCCCACATAATTAACCCTTCTACAAATGGGCTGTTTAATCAAGAACTGTAATTGACCCACAGGATAGGGTCAATAATTTTCTGATGCGAAATGATAAGCAGCTAACTATGTATATGGATGATCTGAAAGGCACCAAGAGATAACCCAGACAAGAGTTCTCATATTGCAATTATTTAGGAGTTGGTGGAAAATACTTACCTTAACCACTATGGTGCCTTATCAAATGCACTCTGAGAGGACATATATAATGGTCCTCACAAGGGATATACCATCTGTCCCCTTTTCAATAAGGACAGGTGACACTGCTTTGCTACCATGTTAGTGAAGGCTGCTTATCAGTCATTATGAGCGGGCGGCGCATTGGTATTAACGGTCAGATTCCGACCATACTGATGGGCCCATAATGTATGTAAGTGGCTTGCTACCTGCTGTATGCACAAAGCAGTTGACAGATGAGTCACATGACCCTGTGGGGAGACACACATAGTAGGCGGCGCTAGTACAATGGCCGCTGTAGTGGTATCCCCTTACATCAAAGAACGATGACGCATTCCGACACGTAATGAGACCGGTGAGATGGCCGGACACGTGACCCCTTAGGAGATGACGTAGCCTCCCACCTGACCGGACCGTAGGCAGAGCCGTCCGGAGCGGCGCTCCGCCCGTTACTCACTCAAAGAACTGGGGGCCCCAATCGCCACATACGGATGGGCGGATCACTCTGGGATAGTTTCCTCCCCTCTATATCCAGACATATAGGCGAGGATTACCCAGAAGACGCCCCGGATGACGAGCGATGATGCGGCCGGTCATATGACCAGACTCACGTGACCCTGGAAGTAACAACGCGGCGGTATGGAGTGAGTTTTTATATGATTGGAAACTAATATAACTGATCAAACATTGTAGGATGATCAGAGACTCGGACTCTCTCATAAAAAGACATAATAAAATTATGCAGTATATCTAGCGTCATCATTAATCGGCCATTGAATGATCATAGCAACTGCTGATTGGCTAGAAGGCACACACCCACTGGAGGGAGTGTCATAGTGGGGCTTTATAAGTGAACACTCGTCTGACTTCACATTAGATGCCTCCAGCCTACCTTCAAGGCTGGAGCTGCTGCCAGATCTTTTCTGTTTTTTCATTTGATTCGCTTGCCACTTTCTGCAGCCGGGCTACCAATGATTAGTGTTGGTGCTTGAGCATAGACAGGGACTATAGGTGAGATACCGGTACCCTCACTTCAAGTTGGGCATGCGAAGTCTCAGATATTAGGGTCAGTACTCAGAAATTGAGGTTGAGAAATCATTACTCTATACCGCTTTCTAGACTTATTGTTGTCTGAGACCCGTAATATCCTTTAATTCGGCTTTGGCAGCATACATCTATCTTGAGATCGATGCTTGCAGATGTGCATCCCATCTGCAATACTTATCAATGTTATTGACCATGACAGATGATCATTAAATCGTCTAGCGGAAAAAACTCATTCTTAAGTGATTTCACGCTCACCATCTATATCTACACACTCGATGTGCTTAGTCCATTCTTATGTTGGATTTAGGCACATATTACAGTGTGTTAGATCCTTGTTCCCTATCTGGTTCTATGTACACGGCATTTTTGCTCCTGATGAATCGCGCAAGCGAAGAAACGCGTTGAGCTTGATATAGAGCTGGACCCGGATAGATTAGTTATCCCTCTGTAACATTGGGTATTGAATTATACAGTAAGGATCTTAGTTACTTGAATCACATTAGTGTATATCCAAATCAATAAAAAAGCACATGAATACTATCGGAT
The DNA here is from genome assembly GCF_035609145.1 of Eleutherodactylus coqui. NCBI lineage: Eukaryota > Metazoa > Chordata > Amphibia > Anura > Eleutherodactylidae > Eleutherodactylus > Eleutherodactylus coqui. The sequence continues at coordinate 186,396,691 of NC_089841.1, read as the reverse complement.
GCACTGAACACTAACAGTTGGTTTGAAGTCATTTTTGATATCTGGAAAGAACTTGGGAACAAGCAATAATCATAACGGGTTTTTCACCATCAAACCTGATAAATTGCTTTATTAAGATATACAAAATAAAATGAATCATCTGCATACACATTAAGTCTTTTATGAAGCCCTACTTCTTTCCATATAGGATGTTATAATGAATTTTTGAATAAAAGTTGTGTCTTAGTCTAGGATTTCAGTCTGTGAAAAGATTTGGTAATTTACTGATCCCCTGCAGCGGTGACTCTTTCAACATTTACATAAAGTGACAATATCCATAGACTATCCCTAATAATCATGACTCCCCCCCCCCCCCCCCTCCATGGGTTATTTCCTTATAACTAATGTTAGTTTTATTTAAGTGTATAAACATACATCAGTCATGTCCAGATTCATTTGGTGATCCGTATTACCCTATCCGCCAGGGCCCACCTAACACCAGAAACCTTTTATGGGGGAATCTCAATCAACCAGTATTAATCCTTCACACTAAGAAAAGAAGTAGAGAAAAGAAGAAAAAAGAAAGAAGTTAGAAAAGGAAAGGAAAAAGACGTCCCCAACCCCAGTTCTTATTTCAATCTGATTGTGAGCCTCTCACCATTCAGGCACCCCTGGAGAAAGCCACCTGGCTTGCCCTATATTGGTACAGTTCTGTCCATGAGCCAACTAGCACACACTGGGTACTCCTGAAAGTCTTTCCAAACCTCCTATGTTGTGTTATAGACTGCACAGTTAATGTCATCCTTAGCTCTAAGTTCCTCCATATGGTTGATCTTGTCCTTGGTTAATATCCAACTAATACGAGTAGGTGGAGCCTGAGAATTCCAAGATCGAGAGATCACGATTCACATAGCCATAATGAAGAAACATAAGATGTCCCTTTTGTTAGTTAAGTATGAGCCTGGTAAAATTGAAAGATGGATGACCTCTGTCGCAAGTACTACTGTTATCCCCCTAAGTGTATTGTATAATAACCCGATTTCCCTCCACAAGGTCAATATTGCTGGGCAGGACCACCAGATATGCACAAACGTTGCCATCTCTTCCAAGCATCTCCAGCATTTGTCAGATAATCTGGGGCATATCCTGGCGAGGCGGACAGAGGTATTGTACCACCTCGCCAGGAGCTTATAATTCAACTCCTGGTGTCTGCCCGAGATTTATATTTTATGGGTCATAGTTAAAGACCTGGACCAATCCTTGTCAGATAGGGGATAGCCCAATTCACTTTACCATTGCCCCCTGAGCCATGCCACACGGTTGAGTAACTCCCTGACTGCCAGGAACTCATAAATCACAGAGATCTCTCCCCTCAGAACCTCAGGGGAGGCACATAGATCCTCGAAAGGCATGAACTGAGCAGCCAAAAACATAAGTGGACCTTGGCTTTGAATAAAATGCCGAAGCTGTAAATACTGGAACCATGCGCCTGTCAGGGGCACCCCATCTCCTAGGAGCTCAGTAAGTGTTTTAATTCCATCTCCCCGCATAGCTCTAATCCTGGGTGGGTGCTTCCTCAGCCTACGCAGTAATGGCAATGCTGCTTCCCTAGCAGGGAATTTGGGTTTCCTGACCAATGGAGTCCGGGGGCCAGGTGCCTTTGCCAGACCACTTTGATACGCAAAGCCATCCCAAACCCTTCGGAGATGGCTCAAAAAGGGGAACCCTCTCCTCTTTTTCTCTCCTTGCCCTCTCTAAGCCGAAAGAGGCCCGCAATTCCGCCTGAGACCGAAGCCTGCTGCACTTCTACCCAAAGCTTAGTTGATTGACTGTTTAAAAGGTCTATAACTGTCTTACCAATTACTGCTCTATAGTAAAGAAGCAGATCTGGAAGTCCCATGCCCCCATTTTCTTTTCGCCGGGTAGGTATTTTATAACTCAAACGTGGCTTATGTCCACCCCAGACAAAGCGTATAACAGCCCTCTTTATGTTAAGATAAAATTTCCGTGGAATCCAGATAGGAAGAGATTGGAATATGTATAAAAATTTTGCCAATAGGTTCATGTAATAGCATTAATTTTCTCGAACCACAATAAAGTCAATGAACGCCACTTTTCAAAATCTTTCACGAGAGAGAAGTATAGGGGTTCATAATTTAGGTCAAACCATTGTTGTGGGTCTGAAGTCAACCTTACCCCTAGGTATGTAATATGATTTTCACTCCAGTTCAGAGGGAAGGAAGTTTCAAGTTGATTAACTACTATGGGCCGAAATATGTTTAGCACTTCTGATTAAAGTACATTGACCTTAAAATTACTCACCTCACTATATTTCTCAAACTCGCGCAAGATAGCAGGAAAAGCTCAGTGGGGATTTGTAATATAAATCAAAAGATCGTCCACATATAACGCCACTTTGTGTGTATTACGGCTTCACATACTGTATGTAACTGCATCAAGTATTAAGATATACTATATTATGTAAGTCTTGCAGTGCAATGACATATTGTACAGGCAGGAAATCTATCTGTACTTCTGTGTCACCCTGAGCACAGAAATACTCTGCACTGTCTCCCGGGTTTACACGCTGAATATTGAGGACACTGAAGCTCCTGTTGTTGCTGAAGGTCATCTTGAACCTGTTTTCATGTAGGTCAGTACTCTTGTAGTCACTGATTAGGTAAACCAGTTCCTGACCAGGAATCATTTTGTACCAATAGGTGTGGTAATTTGTAGTGAAAAACTGGTGGTTACAGGTAAGGTCACAGTCTTCTCCTACCAAGCATTCTTGTCGGGGTATCTGCATTATGTCTGAGGTGCAGGAGGAACCTAGAAAACAATAGGAGAAATCAGAGAGGAATTCCTAATATACAGTATATTTAAATACAATTGTATTAGTTTTTCAACTCACAGAGAAAAAAGATGACTGCCGCTCTAAGCCAGCACATCGTGCGTGTAATGTGTACAGTGACAGCGATGCGTGTGAGATGTGAATAGTACAAATATCTGGATGGATCTTGTCATTCTGCTACAGTAAGTAAAAAAATATCACACCCACTTTAAAAAAGTGGATGTTACCATTATTGTTTTCAAAACCACAACTGCATTTACCATGTGAACCACAGCGCCATCTAGTGATGTACAGAGAACTCACACTGTAAAAAGTTGCTTTCTGTCTACATGTTTTGACACCCATCACATTTTGTTTGTTAATGTACCTGTGTGGGGGTTTCCGTTTTGTGGGGTGGCTGTAATTTGTATTGATACCGCTTTGGGGTACATCTGACCTTTGATCACTTTTTATTCCATTTTTTAGGTTGTGAGGTAACCATAAGAGCAGCAATTCAGTTTTTTTTTCTTTTTTTTTTTTGGCTTATATATCTTTTTAATAAATTTAATTAAAAAATAATTACGTCAATATATTTCTCAAACTTGCACAAGATAGCAGGAAAAGCTCAGTGGCGATTTGTAATATAAATCAAAAGATCGTCCACATAAAATTCCACCTTACGTTCAACACTTGCCACTTTAAGACCATGGATGTCCTCATTTACTTGTAAGGCATTTCCCAAAGATTCCATGACTAAGACAAACTGCCAACTCTCAGTACCATGACCACAGGACCATATCTTCCCCTCCTGGCTGCTCTGGTAACTCTGCTCCAGCTCCCACTGTCCTGCTCACACTTGCATAAATTGCAATTACTTGGCACTTCGCCTTCTTGTCCATACCAAATCTTTTTCCCCAGCTGACCTGGCCAGGACTCTGCTGCCGTCTACTGTGGGATACAGGTACGCCTTATTTAGGTACTACATAAACATCTCTGTGTGTTACGGCTTCACATACTGTATGTAACTGCATCAAGTATTAAGATACATTATATTATGTAAGTCTAGCAGTGCAATGACATCTTGTACAGGCAGGAAATCTATCTGTACTTCTGTGTCACCCTGAGCACAGAAATACTCTGCACTGTCTCCCGGATTTACACGCTGAATATTGAGGACACTGAAGCTCCTGTTGTTGCTGAAGGTCATCTTGAACCTGTTTTCATGTAGGTCAGTACTCTTGTAGTCACTGATTAGGTAAACCAGTTCCTGACCAGGAATCATTTTGTACCAATAGGTGTGGTAATTTATAGTGAAAAACTGGTGGTTACAGGTAAGGTCACAGTCTTCTCCTACCAAGCATTCTTGTCGGGGTGTCTGAATTATATCTGGGGTGCAGGAGGAACCTAGAAAACAATAGGAGAAATCAGTGAGCAATTCTTCATATACAGTATATTTAAATAAAAAGTTGTATCAGTTTTTCAACTCACAGAGAAAAAAGATGACTGCCGCTCTAAGCCAGCACATCGTGCTTGTAATGTGTACAGTGACAGCGATGCGTGTGAGATGTGAATGGTACAAATATCTGGATGGATCTTGTCATTCTGCTACAGTAAGTAAAGAAGAAAAAAAATCACACCTACTTTTGAAAAAAGTGGATGTTACCATTATTGTCTTTCAAAACCACAACTGCATTTACCATGTAAACCACAGCGCCATCTAGTGATGTACAGAGAACTCACACTGTAGAAAGTTGCTTTCTGTCTACATGTTTTGACACCCATCACATTTTGTTTGTTAATGTACCTGTGTGAGGGTTTCCGTTTTGTGGGGTGGCTGTAATTTGTATTGATAACGCTTTGGGGTACATCTGACCTTTTGATCACTTTTTATTCCATTTTTTTAGATTCTGAGGTGACCATAAAAGCAGCAATTCTGTTTTTTTTTTCCTTTTTTTTGGTTTATATATCTTTTTAATAAATTACATAATAAAAATATACTGACAGTTGCAATCAACATTTACATAAATCTTTTCACAGACTGAAATCCTAGACTAAGGCCGCCTGCACACGGGCGGAAATCCCGCGGCAGGATTTTCCACGGGATTTCCGCCACTAAAAGCCTGCACAGGAGTGCATTACAATACGCACTCCTATGCAGACGGCCGCGGTTTGGTTGCGCGGCAAACAGACCGCGGCATGTCCTATTTCTGTGCGGGTCTCGCAGAGCCTCGCACAGAAATGTCACTCACCCGACCGCCGGCTACAGTCTGCGCATGCGCCGGCTGCCCGGCAGCCGGCACATGAAAGAGCCGGGGCTGCCAAGCGAGGGTGAGTACGCACTCGTCCCTGCAGGCGCTGGGGTCGGGTCCTGTGGCGAGAATTCTCACCGCCGGATCCGACTCGCCCCTCTGCAGGCGGCCTTAAACATAACTTTTATTCAAAAATTCATTATAAAATCCTATATGGAAAGAAGTAGGGCTTCATAAAAGACTTACTGTGTATGCAGATGATTCATTTTATTTTGTATATCTTAATAAAGCAATTTATCAGGTTTGATGGTAAAAAACCCGTTATGATTATTGCTTGTTCCCAAGTTCCTTCCAGATATCAAATATGACTTCAAACCAACTGTTAATGTTCAGCGCATCCAATAGTATTCATGTGCTTTTTTATTGGTTTGGATATACACTAATGTGATTCAAGTAACTAAGATCCTTACTGTATAATTCAATACCCAATGTTACAGAGGGATAACTAATCTATCCGGGTTCTGTTCTATATCCATCTCAACGCGTTTCTTCTCTTGCGCGATTCATCAGGAGCAAAAATGCCGTGTACATAGAACCAGATAGGGAACAAGGATCTAACACACTGTAATATGTGCCTAAATCCAATATAAGAATGGACTAAGCACATCGAGTGTGTAGATATAGATCGTGAGCGTTAAATCACTCAAGAATGAGTTTTTTCTGCTAGACGATTTAATGATCATCTGTCATGGTCAATAAAATTGATAAGTATTGCAGATGGGAGGCACATCTGCAAGCATCGATCTCAAGATAGATGTATGCTGCCAGAGCCGAATTAAAGGATATTACGGGTCTCAGACAACAATAAGTCTAGAAAGCGGTATAGAGTAATGATTTCTCAACCTCAATTTTAAGTGAGGGTACCGGTATCTCACCTATATTCCCTGTCTATGCTCAAGCACCAACACTAATCATTGGTAGCCCGGCTGCAGAAAGTGGTAAGCGAACCAAATGAAAAAACAGAAAAGATCTGGCAGCAGCTCCAGCCTTGAAGGTAGGCTGGAGGCATCTGATGTGAAGTCAGACGAGTGTTCACTTATAAAGCCCCACTATGACACTCCCTTCAGTGGGTGTGTGCCTTCTAGCCAATTAGCAGTTGCTATGATCATTCAATGGCCGATTAATGATGACGCTAGATATTCTATGGAAAGGGTCCATTCACGCAGCTTAAAAACAAGAACTCATCTAACCCTCCCTCGCTTCATTGCCCTCTCCTTGATACTTTCGAAAAGATTGTTCTCAAGGAAATTAAAAATCTGAACCCTAAAGACTGCAGACGTTCCCAAAACATAACCCATGAAGAATTTCTCGCATTAAAATACCTGGAAAATAGTAGTGAGATTGTGTTTAAACCATCCGACAAGGGCGGCAACGTCGTAGTTCTCAATAGAAGTCAATATGTCAACATATGCATGACTATTAAACGATACAGATACGAAAAACTTCCATCTGATCCCACAGTGCAATACTCTCGTGAGTTATTATCTATTGCAGAAGAAAAGGCTCTGTCCTCTAAGCTGATTAGCCCAACAGAATTGGAATACATCATTCCTAGACACCCTAGGGTAGCTACCTTTTATACTTTACCAAAAGTACATAAGGGGTTATCACCCCTTAAAGGACGACCGATCGTCTCCGGAATTTCTAATTGAGCCAAAATGCAAGCACCTATGTGGATCAACTATTAAGACCTTTCGTAATCTCTCTTCCATCGCATGTCGAGGATACTCCTGACATGCTGTGCCAAATCGAGGGCATCCATTTAGATCCAGACATCATCCTGGCGACAATAGATGTCGAGAGCCTTTATAGCTCTATCCCTCACGATTTAGGCTTGAGAGCTACTGAATACTTTCTCAATCAGAAAGGCCACCAGTATCACGAACACATTCAATTCATCAAAGAACTACTAGGGTTTATTTTAACCCATAATTACTTCCTATTCCAGGGTACCTTTTTCCACCAGCTCAGGGGCACAGCGATGGGGACGCCATGCGCCCCATCCTACGCAAACTTGCTCCTGGGCTGGTGGGAAGAAAGGCATGTATTTTCGGAAGAGAATCATCTATTCACTATTAATATCATCATTTGGGCAAGATACATAGATGATATCTTCATTCTCTGGTCCGGCACAAAAAACAACTTTGTTGATAAACTGAATATTAACAATCTCAATTTGCGATCCACGGCCGAATGCGACGAAAAAACCATTACTTTCCTCGATTTGAGAATTTCTAAAGAACTAAATGGAACCCTGTCCACTACAACATTTCACAAATCCACGGCAACAAATTCCCTCCTGACTTGGGGTAGTTATCACCCGTACCCACTCGTAAAGGGATCCCTAAAGGCCAATTTTTGCGTATCCGCAGAAATTGCTCCTCGGATAGCGAATTTGTATCCGAAGGGAATAAACTATCCTCAAGATTCATACAAAGGGGTTACCCAGAGACTATCATCTCAGAGGCCTATAATTTTGCAGCCGGCAAAAACCGTGTCGAATTACTACAACCTCGCAAAAAAGAAGACAATAATACTACCAGAATTATCGGGACTTACGATACTGGTTCCTCTGCAGTTAAAAGGATTCTAAGTAACTTTTGGGACATCTTAAAAGACGACAAGGACATTAGTGACTTGCTACCACCGTCGCCATTAATCACTTTCAGGAGAGGTCGCAACTTACGAGACCAGCTCGTTAAAAGCTATCTTAAACCTGAGATTCCCGCAAGCATGTGACTGGGAAGACACAACTTAAAGGGCACATTCCCGTGTTCTGGGTGTGCAGCATGCCCTTTCATCAAAAAAAGCTCTGTCTTTCGGAGCGCTTCAACATCCACTGAATTCTGCAATCGAGAATTCATAAACTGCCGCTCAAAGAACGTAGTGTATTCAGCTACATGCTCGTGTCCATTCAACTATGTGGGCAAGACGGCCCAACAATTCCGTCACCGCATCCTTGCCCACATAGGCAACATCAGACGAAATGAGCCGACACCCGTGTCTACACACATCTGGGACGTGCATGGGGGCGATGAAACCCAGATTCATTTCCAGGGCATAGAATGCATTCGCCATGACGGACGACGTGGCGATACAGACTCTTATTACAAAAAGAGGTCAGTTGGATCTTTTGAATCCAGTCAGTCGCTCCTACAGGACTCAACGAACAGTTATCTTTTAACTGTTTTATCTAATTGAGACACCCCTGCCGGTTAGTGCTGTCAGTGTGATTTACATTTGGAGTAATCAATTATTGGAAGAATCAAATACTCCCAGATAAGGCTATCATTATCTTTCTGCGCATCTACGACAGATTTGAGATACGTCATCTGATCATACATCTAATCTCCTTAAGCGACCCCCCGGGCCGTCGGTTATTCGAGATTTCTCGACCTCTTCCATTAATTATCACACAGATCTCCACATTATGCGCATTATATCTTTCTATTAGTGGACACTTATTTAATACAACACTCCATATCTGTCCAAACTTTGCATAGAGCTTAAAAAAACACATATTCACTGAAAAAGCCAAAAATACCTGAAAGCCTGCAAAGCAGACACGGTCGCCATAGGCACGATCGCCATAAGGCAGGCACAATCGCCGTAGGGCAGGCACAATGGCCTTAAGCCCTGAAAATATGTAGTCAGCCAGACAATAATGTGTGGAGGAGCAGCTTGTTCCTGGCAGGCTAATATGCAGTCACCCACTCAACCCAGCCCAGTTTGGGGAGGAGTGACTGCATATACTAATAGCCTGCACATGTGAACGATACCAAAGATGTCAGCCATAGATGGGTGGTGACCCACCATACAGGATATCAACCCTGGCTGATATGACAGCGGGTTGCCCTGTATCTCCAAGGTGGGCCACACTGGCTGACATCTTGGGCTCCCCCACCAACTAGCAAACTACATACAAAGATACTAATGCATACTAATAAAATGCGGGTGTTAGTACTGCATTTTGGCCAAAACGCATAGGCTGACGGACCGCGTAACAACTAAAGCGATCATGATAACCGCAATTGCATATCATTACCCACATTTTCTATTACTCTAAGAATTTATGGGACTCATGGTGTGATTAGTTTATTAGTTTTCATTTATCAGTTATCAATTATTAAAAAATAAAGTATATGGACTTTGTTTAAACACACCTTGTCCCATTATAAACATCATGCTTGAACCTGCTACATGACGATATACATCAATAATTTTATTATCAAATATATATCCATTATTTACGTTATGTTACTACATCAGCAGTAATGAGTTGGCATGATCTTGCTAATCGCTACTGTTTAGGGAGCTGCTGTCACCAGATGCCAGTTTATTATCTGTAATGATGACAGTAAGTAACTAGCTGCCGCGGCATCTCTGATACCGCCCCTTCGTATCAACCAATGGACAGCTGTCATTATTCCTCTATACTGCCCCTTTCTAAGCCTACCATGTGATACATGTGCGTAGTTGCGCAATGACGTCACCGGACGGGCCATCCAGCTATCATGGTGCGTTTACGCCGCCCTCCCGGTGTCACGTGATGGAGAGGACGTGTGTATGACGCGTGACGTCACGCGACGGAGCAGACTTGTTGACGACATGCCCGCTTCGCTATGGTAACAAGACGCACCAGGTGACCACTGCAGGGTGACGTCACACGACGTCTGTGCGCCGCTGCGTCGCAGCAACGGAGACGCCTAGGATCGCCTCGCATGCCATCTAATGGTTTTATAGCAATCGGATACAGCACTGTGCCATCGAATTCTAGCGGTTGGCATTCTTATCGGGTAGGTGCCATTGGTGTATCAGTAGGCTTGATCTGTGTATCGCCATGCATGTGGTTTTGGCCTGGAGGCTTTTTGGTCTCCATGGCAACGGAATGCATGATGCATGATCCAAACAATAATGATTGGCTAATATAGTGATGCGCCCACCAGAGGCGGAACTCCCTAACCTCTATTTAAGCTCATGAGATCTGTGGGTTCATTATGCTGTCAGCCCACCACCAGGACTGACATGCCGCCGTTCTTTTCATTTATTTTGTTTCCTTTTTATCACTAAGCTCTTATTTGAGGTCCTTAGTATCATCTAGGGATCTCTGTATTTAGCCCTAGGTCCGCTAAGATACTGGATTGAACAACTATAGCTTGAAGTTAGTGAGGGCTCTAGATAGCAGCTTATGGAACGAAATGTAACGGCGTAACTTTAACCGGGATATACAATTCCGGTCTAACCTTATCTAGGAGAATAGATTTGTTCTTAATGTTTTCTTCTCTATCCTATTCCCAATTATCTTCGTGGAATTTTGGATATATTTGAGAGTCTACTAATATATACGAACCTCTTGACTCTGACCAAGAATCATAATCTTGGTCCTATTCTCTTTAGCAGAGCAGATTCTGATCTTACTCCTCTGTATCCTATTCCCTACTACTTGTGGATAATCAGAGGCTCTATTTATCTAAGCCACTATCCAGTTTATCATCTATTACTGGAATCACTGTATTGGAACCCCTGAAGAACCCACATAGTGGGGAAAACGTGTAGGGTGACACAAATTGCTCAGGATTCTCGCAATATGTCATTCTCTACCATCAGAATGATACCTGCACATTAAATTGTAGAATTATTTAGTCATCTCAAGACTAACAATATGCAATTGCTGAGTGTAACTTCCTCACTCAGCTTGATTGGTCTTTATTTGTCTATGAAAGTGGCATAAATTTGAGTACATCTCTCCGATTTCTCTTCATCCTATACAGTATATGTGTGTGTTTGTTTTTCCCTATTTTAGCCATTACCAATAAAAGTTATATTTTAATATTAGTTTGAAGGTCCACGTAGTAAACTTGATAAGACAGAACACACATTCATGTTACCAATGCATCCGAGAATTGCTACATTCTATTCTCTCCCTAAAGTTCATAAGGGACTCGATCCTCTTAAAGGAAGGGCGATCGTGTCGGGTATAGATAGCTTGACCCAGAATTTAGGAGTCTACATTGATAAAATATTACGACCCTTTGTGGAGGCTCTTCCGTCATTTGTGGAAGACACTACCGACGTTCTGCGTCGCATAGAGGGCCTATGTGTAGAACCCACGGTCCTGTTGGCAAGCTTAGACATTGAATCGCTCTATAGTTCGATCCCACCTGATGTAGGCCTTAGAGCAGTTGATTATTTCCTGCAGCAGAGAGGGAAGGACTTTTCCCGACACAATCAGTTCGTCAACCACCTCCTGAATTTTGCATTAACACATAATTATTTTGTGTTTAATGGTAAGTTTCTCCACCAGCTCAGGGGCACAGCGATGGGGAGCCCATGCCCCCCATCCTACGCCAACTTGCTCCTGGGCTGGTGGGAGGAGAAACTGGTTTTCATAGAATCCAATGACATCTGGACTAATAAGATTCTCCTCTGGGTGAGATTTATCGACGACGTTCTTTTATTATGGAACGGAACGACAGAGACCTTTAAAGAATTCGTTGGATTCCTGAACCACAATGACATCAATCTGCGAATAACATCGGAAATACAAACAGAGACAATTGCATTTTTGGACATCAAGATTTCAAAAACACCAGAGGGGACCCTAAAATCCACCCTCCACAGGAAGGAGACGGCGACCAACAGTCTCCTATCCTGGCAGAGCGCACACCCCTTCATGTTAAAGAAAGGCATACCGAAGGGGCAGTTCCTCCGCATTAGGAGAAACTGCTCCTCGGAGGATGATTTCATGGCTGAAGCACATAAACTAAAAAAGAGGTTCCATGATCGGGGCTACCCATCTGAAATTATTAATGAAGCATATCAGGCAGTGGCCCCATTGAAAAGAGATGAATTATTACCACGACCGAAAAAAAAGGACAAATGTATCAGGATCATCGGAGCCTTTGATGAAGGGGTTCCAATGAAGTGGCAACTGCTGTGCAAATATTGGCACATTTTGAAGGAGGACCCTGACCTGAGAGATATCTTGCTGGACTTACCAAGCCTTATGTTCCGTAAAGGGAGGAACTTAAAGGACAGACTCATCAAGAGCCATTTACCACCTACTCCTGGACCTAGGACGTGACTAGGGGCAAACATTCCATGCGGAACTTTTCCTTGTGAGGACTGCTCGGCATGCGAAATGATCTTGAGGGGGGTGGATTTTCAGAGTGTTTCCACGGGTCAAAGATTTAAAATCAAAGAATTCTTTAAATGTAAATCGAGTCATTTGGTCTACCTAGCATCTTGTACTTGCCCACTAAATTACGTGGGCAAGACAACGCAACAATTCCGACGGCGTATTCAAGGACACGTGGGAAACATAAAGCGCTGTGAAAAAACTCCTCTAGCCAGTCACATGCACCAACATCATGGAGGAGACATCAGCCAATTAAAATTTCAGGCTATTGAATCCATTAAATCGTACGGCGGGGGGGGGGGGGGGGAAATCTGGATAAGCGACTACTTCAGAAGGAGGCGGAATGGACCTTCAGATTAGATAGCGTATCTCCTAGAGGTCTAACTGAGGTACTCTCCTTCTGCTCTTTTATCCAATAAATAATTCTCAATTTAGTGATGTAAACCCTCGCGACTAACACGCATAAACAGGACCCACGGATTGCTCACTCAGTAAATCCATTGTGTTTCTTGAGCATTAAACTACCCCATATATGTACATTTGACACTCCCCACATAATTACCCCTTCTACAAATGGGCCATTTAATCAAGAACTGTCATTGACCCACAGGATGGGGTCAATAATTTTCTGATGCGAAATGATAAGCAGCTAACTATGTATATGGATGATCTGAAAGGCACCAAGAGATAACCCAGACAAGAGTTCTCATATTGCAATTATTTAGGAGTTGGTGGAAAATACTTAACTTAACCACTATGGTGCCTTATCAAATGCACTCTGAGAGGACATATATAATGGTCCTCACAAGGGATATACCATCTGTCCCCTTTTCAATAAGGACAGGTGACACTGCTTTGCTACCATGTTAGTGAAGGCTGCTTATCAGTCATTATGAGCGGGCGGCGCATTGGTATTAACGGTCAGATTCCGACCATACTGATAGGCCCATAATATATGGAAGTGGCTTGTTACCTAATGTATGAAAGCAGTTGACAGATGAGTCACATGACCCCGTTGGGAGACACACATAGTAGGCGGCGCTAGTACAATGGCCGCTGTAGTGGTATCCCCTTACATCAAAGAACAATGACGCATTCCGACACGTGATGAAACCGGTGAGATGGCCGGACACGTGACCCCTTAGGAGATGACTTAGCCTCCCATCTGACCAGACCTGACCAGCGGCGCTCCACCCGTTACTCACTCAAAGAACTGGGGGCCCCAATCGGCACATACGGATGGGCGGATCACTCTAGGATAGTTTCCTCCCCTCTATATCCAAACATATAGGCGAGGATTACCCAGAAGACGCCCCGGATGACGAGCGATGACGCGGCCGGTCATGTGACCACACTCACGTGACCCCGGAAGTAACAACGCGGCGGTATGGAGTGAGTTTTTATATGATCGGAGACTAATATAACTGATCAAACATTGTAGGATGATCAGAGACTTCTTAATGCCCGGATCGGAACTCTCTCATAAAGACTTAATAAAATTATGCAGTATATCTAGCGTCATCATTAATCGGCCATTGAATGATCATAGCAACTGCTAATTGGCTAAAGGCACACACCCTCTGGAGGGAGTGTCATAGTGGGGCTTTATAAGTGAACACTCGTCTGACTTCACATCAGATGCCTCCAGCCTACCTTCAAGGCTGAAGCTGCTGCCAGATCTTTTCTGTTTTTTCATTTGGTTCGCTTACCACTTTCTGCAGCCGGGCTACCAATGATTAGTGTTGGTGCTTGAGCATAGACAGGGACTATAGGTGAGATACCGGTATCCTCACTTAAAGTTGGGCATGCGAAGTTTCAGATATTAGGGTCAGTACTCAGAAATTGAGGTTAAGAAATCATTACTCTATACCGCTTTCTAGACTTATTGTTGTCTGAGACCCGTAATATCCTTTAATTCAGCTCTGGCAGCATACATCTATCTTGAGATCGATGCTTGCAGATGTACCTCCCATCTGCAATACTTATCAATTTTATTGACCATGACAGATGATCATTAAATCGTCTAGTGGAAAAAACTCATTCTTGAGTGAATTAACGCTCACGATCTATATCTACACACTCGATGTGCTTAGTCCATTCTTATGTTGGATTTAGGCACATATTACAGAGTGTTAGATCCTTGTTCCCTATCTGGTTCTATGTACACGGCATTTTTGCTCCTGATGAATCGCGCAAGAGAAGAAACGCGTTGAGCTTGATATAGAGCAGGACCCGGATAGATTAGTTATCCCTCTGTAACATTGGGTATTGAATTATACAGTAAGGATCTTAGTTACTTGAATCACATTAGTGTATATCCAAACCAATAAAAAAGCACATGAATACTATTGGATGCGCTGAACACTAACAGTTGGTTTGAAGTCATATTTGATATCTGGAAGGAACTTGGGAACAAGCAATAATCATAACGGGTTTTTCACCATCAAACCTGATAAATTGCTTTATTAAGATATACAAAATAAAATGAATCATCTGCATACACATTGTCTTTTATGAAGCCCTACTTCTTTCCATATAGGATTTTATAATGAATTTTTGAATAAAAGTTGTGTTTTAGTCTAGGATTTCAGTCTGTGAAAAGATTTGGTAATTTACTGATCCCCTGCAGCGGTGACTCTTTCAACATTTACATAAAGTGACAATATCCATAGACTATCCCTAATAATCATGACCCCCCCCCCCCCCTCATCCATGGGTTATTTCCTTATAACTAATGTTAGTTGTATTTAAGTGTATAAACATACATCAGTCATGTCCAGATTCATTTGGTGATCCGTATTGCCCTATCCGCCAGGGCCCACCGAACACCAGAAACCTTTTATGGGGGAATCTCAATCAGCCAGTATTAATCCTTCATACTAAGAAAAGAAGTAGAGAAAAGAAGAAAAAAGAAAGAAGTTAGAAAAGGAAAGGAAAAGACGTCCCCAACCCCAGTTCTCGCCCCAGCTCCTACAATCTATAGTCTTATTTCAATCTGATTGTGAGCCTCTCACCATTCAGGCACCCCTGGAGAAAGCCACCTGGCTTGCCCTATATTGGTACAGTTCTGTCCATGAGCCAACTAGCACACACTGGGTACTCCCGAAAGTCTTTCCAAACCTCCTATGTTGTGTTATAGACTGCACAGTTAATGTCATCCCTAGCTCTAAGTTCCTCCATATGGTTGATCTTGTCCTTGGTTAATATCCAACTAATACGAGTAGGTGGAGCCTGAGAATTCCAAGATCGAGGGATCAAGATTCACATAGCCATAATTAAGAAAAATAAGATGTTTCTTTTGTTAGTTGAGTATGAGCCTGGTAGAATTGAGAGAAGGACGAGCTCTGGGGTAAGTACTACTGATCCCCCCCCCCCCCCCCCCCCCTAAGTGTATTGTACAATAACCTGATTTCCCTCTACAAGTTCAATATCGCTGGGCAGGACCACCAGAAATGCACAAATGTTCCCATCTCTTCCAAGCATCTCCAGCATCTGTCAGATGATTTGGGACGTATCCTGGCGAGGCGAACAGGGGTATTGTACCACCTCGCCATGAGCTTATAATTCAACTCCTGGTGTCTGCCCGAGACATATAGTTTATGGGTCATGGTTAAAGACCTGGACCAATCCCCGTCAGATAGGCGATAGCCCAATTCACTTTCCCATTGCCCCCGGAGCCATCCCTCACGGTTCAGTAACTCCCTGACTACCAGGAACCCATAAATCACATAGATCTCTCCCCTCAGAACCTGAGGGGAGGCACATAGATCCTTGAAAGGCATGGACTGAGCAGTCAAAAACATAAGTGGACCTTGACTTTCTATAAAATGCCGATGCTGTAAATACTGGAACCATGTGCCTGTCAGGGGCCCCCAATCTCCTAGGAGCTCAGTAAGTGTTTTAATTCCATCTCCCCGCATATCTCTAATCATGGGCGGGTGCTTCCTCAGCCTACGCAGTAATGGCGATGCTGCCTCCCTTGCAGGGAATTTGGGGTTCCTGACCAATGTAGTCCAGGGGCCAGGTGCCTTTGCCAGACCACTTTGATACGCAAAGCCATCCCAAACCCTTAGGAGATGGCTCAAAAAAGGGGAACCCCCTCCTCTATTTCTCTCCTTGCCCTCTCTAAGCCGAAAGAGGCCCGCAATTCCGCCTGAGACCGAAGCCTGCTGCACTTCTACCCAAAGCTTAGTTGATTGACTGTTTAAAAGGTCTATAACTGTCTTACCAATTACTGCTCTATAGTAAAGAAGCACATCTGGAAGCCTCATGCCCCCATTTTCTTTCCGCCGGATAAGTATTTTATAACTCAAACGTGGCTTATGTCCACCCCAGACAAAGCGTATAACAACCCTCTTTATGTTAAGATAAAATTTCCGTGGAATCCAGATAGGAAGAGATTGGAATATGTATAAAAATGTTGCCAATAGGTTCATGTAATAGCATTAACTTTCCCGAACCACGATAAAGTCAAGGAACGCCACTTTTCAAAATCTTTCACGAGAGAGGAGTATAGGGGTTCATAATTTAGGTCAAACCATTGTTGTGGGTCTGAAGTCAACCTTACCCCTAGGTATGTAATATGATTTTCACTCAGTTCAGAGGGAAGGAAGTTTCAAGTTGATTAACTACTATGGGCCGAAATGATATGTTCAGCACTTCTGATTTAAGTACGTTGACCTTAAAATTACTCACCAAACTATATTTCTCAAACTCGCGCAAGATAGCAGGAAAAGCTCAGTGGGGATTTGTAATATAAATCAAAAGATCGTCCACATATAATGCCACTTTGTGTGTGTTACGGCTTCACATACTGTATGTAACTGCATCAAGTATTAAGATATACTATATTACGTAAGTCTAGCAGTGCAATGACATATTGTACAGGCAGGAAATCTATCTGTACTTCTGTGTCACCCTGAGCACAGAAATACTCTGCACTGTCTCCCGGGTTTACACGCTGAATATTGAGGACACTGAAGCTCCTGTTGTTGCTGAAGGTCATCTTGAACCTGTTTTCATGTAGGTCAGTACTCTTGTAGTCACTGATTAGGTAAACCAGTTCCTGACCAGGAATCATTTTGTACCAATAGGTGTAGTAGCCTGTAGTGAAAAACTGGTGGTTACAGGTAAGGTCACAGTCTTCTCCTACCAAGCATTCTTGTTGGGGTGTCTGAATTATATCTGGGGTGCAGGAAGAACCTAGAAAACAATAGGAGAAATCAGAGAGGAATTCCCTCATTTACAGTATATTTAAATACAAAGTTGTATCAGTTTTTCAACTCACAGAGAAAGAAGATGACTGCCGCTCTAAGCCAGCCCATCGTGCGTGTAATGTGTACAGTGACAGCGATGTGTGTGAGATGTGAATGGTACAAATATCTGCATGGATCTTGTCATTCTGCTACAGTAAGTAAAAAAAAATCACACCCACTTTTGAAAAAATGGATAACATTATTGTCTTTCAAAACCACAACTGCATTTACCATGTGAACCACAGCGCCATCTAGTGATGTACAGAGAACTCATACTGTAAAAAGTTGCTTTCTGTCTACATGTTTTGACACCCATCACATCTTGCTTGTTATTGTACCTGTGAGGGTTTCCGTTTTGTGGGGTGGCTGTAATTTGTATTGATACCGCTTTTGGGTACATCTGACCTTTTGATCACTTTTTATTCCTTTTTTTAGATTGTGAGGTGACCATAAAAGCAGCCTGTTTTTTTTTTCTTGTTTTTTTTATTTTTATATCTTTTTAATAAATTTTGCAGATAACATTACATAATAAAAATATACTGACAGTTGCAATCAACATTTACATAAAGTGACAATATCCATAGACTATCCCTAATAATCATAACTCCCCCTTTCCCCATGGGTTCCTTATAACTGTTAGTTTTATTTAAGTGTATAAACATACATCAATCATGTCCAGATTTATTTGGTGATCTGTATTGCCCTATCCGCCAGGGCCCACCGAACACCAGAAACCTTTTATGGGGGAATCTCAATCAGCCAGTATTAATCCTTCATACTAAGAAAAGAAGTAGAGATAAGAAGAAAAAAGAAAGAATTAAAAAAAGGAAAGGAAAAAGACGTCTCCAACCCCTATTCTTGCCCCAGCTCTGACAATCTATAGTCTTTTTCAATCTGATTGTGAGCCTCTCGCCATTCAAGCACCCCTGGAGAAAGCCACCTGGCTTGCCCTATATTGGTACAGTTCCGTCCATGAGCCAACCAGCACACACTGGGAACCCCCGAAAGTCTTTCCAAACCTCTCATGTTGTGTTATAGACTGCACAGTTAATATTATACTTAGCTCTAAGTTCCTCCTTATGGTTGATCTCGTCCATGGTTAATATCCAACTGATACGAGTAGGTGGAGCCTGAGAATTCCAAGATCGAGGGATCAAGATTCACATTGCCATAATGAAGAAATATAAGATGTCCCTTTTGTTAGTTGAGTACGAGCCTGGTAGAATTGAGAGAAGGATGAGCTCTGGGGTAAATACTACTGTTCTCCCCCTAAGTGTATTGTACAATAACCTGATTTCCCTCCACAAGTTCAATATCGCCGGGCAGGACCACCAGAAATGCACAAACGTGACCATCTCTTCCAAGCATCTCCAGCATCTGTCAGATGACCCGGGACATATCCTGGCGAGGCAGACAGGGGTATAATACCAACTCGCCAGGAGCTTATAATTCAACTCCTGGTGTCTGACCAAGACATATTTTATGGGTCATGGTTAAAGACCTGGACCAATCCCGTCAGATAGGGGATAGCCGAATTTACTTTCCCATTTCCCCCTGAGCCATGCCTCACTGTCCAGTGGCTGCCAGGAACCCATAAATCACAGAGATCTCTCCCCTCAGAACCTCGGGAACATTTGGTTTTTGTGCTGTTCTAGGAAGTTTTGGAGCTGTGCTCTGGAGTGCTGTGCTGAGTTTGGGCTGCTAGAGATAGAAACTTCCCAGGAGGAACAAGTGACCAGATCTTCATCACACTCGGTAGGCTAGAGAAGCCTGACAAGGGATATAAAGACTGGAGATTGTTGATACGGAGTGCTGGACTGTGTTAAGATCTGCAAGGGGAAAAAGAGCTTAACCCGGCATTTACTGTGAAGCAGCAGAGGCACCTACCTGCACTAGACTAGGTGTTGAAGAAAGTGCTAACTTCAGAATTCACTGCCTGATCATTTTGGGAACTTCCGGTGAGGACATTACACTTGTGAGATGAGAAAGGGGTACCCCCAACTCTAAGTACGACTGTGCTAGCATTCTGATCATCGGTGGACAAACGTGGTGGCTTTCAAGAACTTTCTTCCTACACAAGAATCATGCCACTAGCACCATTCAGTACAATACTACTGCATCTATCTGAACAGTAAGGGGAGAGGGTGCTCTTGCCACATCATAATAGTGCCTTTGTGAAGAAGGGGGTTATTTGCACTGTGTATGGGTTATGTGTTATATTTGTAGTTACACTACCTTTGTTAACTTCTTCTAACTGAATTTCTTGCAGTATATAAAAATACTACATTTATTACAACCTGTGTACTTTGCCTCCATTTGCAGCGCTGTATCTGAGCCCTTGTTGCACCCTACCTGCAATTTTACAGCTGTAAATACTGGAACCATGGGCCTGTCAGGGGCGCCCCATCTCGTAGGAGCTCAGTAAGCATTTTAATTCCATCTCTCAAAGTAGAAGAGTGGAGGAGGTGGCAGCATAAAATGATGCAGAAAATTATGTCATACAAAGGAACAAGTTAAGATAGGCAATGTTTTGACCTATAATTAGGTCTTTTTCAAGCCACATAACATAAGGATCAGGATATGTAGTCCATGTTCCATTAATAGCATTAATTTTCTCGAACCACGATAAAGTCAAGGAACGCCACTTTTCAAAATCTTTCACGAGAGAGGAGTGTAGGGGTTCATAATTCAGGTCAAACCATTGTTCGGGGTCAGAAGTCAACCTTACCCCTAGGTATGTAATATGATTTTCACTCCAGTTCAGAGGGAAGGAAGTTTTAAGTTCATTAACTACTATGGGCCGAAGCGATATGTTCAGCACTTCTGATTTAAGTACGTTGACCTTAAATTTACTCACCTTATATTTCTCAAACTCGCGCAAGATAGCAGGAAAAGCTCAGTGGCGATTTGTAATATAAATCAAAAGATGCCACCTTATGTTCAACACTTGCCACTTTAAGACCATGGATGTCCTCATTTACATGTAAGGTATATGCCAGAGATTCCATGACTAAGACAAACTGCCAACACTCAGTACCATGACCACAGGGCCATATCTTTCCCTCCTGGCTGCTCTGGTAACTCTGCTCCAGCTCCCACTGTCCTGCTCCCACTTGCATAGCTTGCAATTACTTTGCACCTCCCCTTCTTAGCCAGGCCAAATCTCTTTCCCAGGCTGTCCTGGCCAGGACTCTGCTGCCCTCTACTGTGTGATACAGGTACGCCTTATTTAGGTACTACAGAAACATCTCTGTGTAAGGCCGCCTGCACACGAGCGGGTCGGATCCGGCAGCGAGAATTCTCGCCGCGGGACCCGACCCGAGAGCGTGCAGGGACGAGCGCGTACTCACCCGCACCTGGCGGCCCCGGCTCTTTCATGTACCGGCTGCCGCGCAGCCGGCGCATGCGCAGACCGGAGCCGGCGGCCGGGTGAGTGCGTGCCCCGCACAAAAATAGGACATGCCGCGGTTTGTTTGCCACGCGAGATTTCGCGCGACCAAACCGCGGCCGTCTTCATAGGAGTGCGTATTGTAATGCACTCCTATGCAAACTTTCAGTGGCGGAAATCCCGCGGGAAATCCCGCGGCGGGATTTCCGCCCGTGTGCAGGCGGCCTTACTGCTTTACATACAGTATGTAACTGCATAAAGTATTAAGATACATTATTTATTATGTAAGTCTAGCAGTGCAATGACATCTTGTACAGGCAGGAAATCTATCTGTACTTCTGTGTCACCCTGAGCACAGAAATACTCTGCACTGTCTCCGGGGTTTACATGCTGAATATTGAGGACACTGAAGCTCCTGTTGTTGCTGAAGGTCATCTTGAACCTGTTTTCATGTAGGTCAGTACTCTTGTAATCACTGATTAGGTAAACCAGTTCCTGACCAGGAATCATTTTGTACCAATAGGTGTAGTAACTTTTAGCAAAAAACTGGTGGTTACAGGTAAGGTCACAGTCTTCTCCTACCAAGCATTCTTGTTGGGGTGTCTGCATTATGTCTGAGGTGCAGGAGGAACCTAGAAAACAATAGGAGAAATCAGAGAGGAATTCCTCATATACAGTATATTTAAATACAATTGTATTAGTTTTTCAACTCACAGAGAAAAAAGATGACTGCCGCTCTAAGCCAGCACATCGTGCGTGTAATGTGTACAGTGACAGCGATGCGTGTGAGATTTGAATGGTACAAATATCTGGATGGATCTTGTTATTCTGCTACAGTAAGTAAAGAAAAAAAAAATCACACCCACTTTTGAAAAAAGTGGATGTTACCATTATTGTTTTCAAAACCACAACTGCATTTACCATGTGAACCACAGCGCCATCTAGTGATGTACAGAGAACTCACACTGTAAAGTTGCTTTCTGTCTCCATGTTTTGACACCCATCACATTTTATTTGTTAATGTACCTGTGTGAGGGTTTCTGTTTTGTGAGGTGGCTATAATTTTTATTGATACCGCTTTTGGGTACATCTGACTTTTTGATCACTTTTTATTCCATTTTTTAGATTGCAAGGTGACCATAAAAGCAGCAATTTGTTCTTTTTAGCAACATTCATCTAGTGGTGGATTAAATAGACTAAAGGCCATAGGCTGTTCCCAATATTTGTGCCTCCCTTTTCCACTGCTGCCTTGCCATGCTGTGTCTATACAAGACACTCCATTTATGCAATATAATACTATATTAAATCTGGAAACTATTCGTCTTGTCAAAGCATTGTGCCTCTACACACTCACAGTCTCCAGTGATCGCTGACAGCATCAGACTGTGTCGGCACACATTCTCCTGACAAGTGAAATCCTAACACCCATTTGTCATTTAGGCATGGGCTACACAAAGATTTTCTATAGAATGCAAGAATTTACAATAATTCTAGTTTCACATGAGCGTATGACAAGCACACATATGCGCCCGTAATATGGATGAGTGTCCTAGCATGACTCTGCATCTACTGATTCAAATTCAGACCTCTAAGTTTGGGCCAGTAGATCTCCAGTCAGGCCAGAACATTCTTTAGTCTATCGGGTGCATAAATGCACCCTTAATACGCTCATGTGAAAATGGCTTCACAGACATATCAGGAGAGGTGACAGCATCTCTATAAATTCAGTGATTACAGGTGACCGTCTGCAATTGTAGTTGTTCTCTTTCCTTTTCTTCTCCACTCAGCCCAGACTATGTTTCCTTACTGCTGCAGAGTTCCCACCAAGACATCTTTGGCTACTCACTACTGCAGTTCATACCATTGTCTATAGCAATAAAAATAAATTCAGACCCCATACCAAACCCCAGGATAAGTACACAACTAGGAATACAGAATATCCAAAACAAATAAAGACCCAAGAACTCCAGTCGTATTATTGTCCCCAGGCTAGAACCCCTAAAAAAATATAGACCCCAGAAGAGACACTCTAAATGAATTCAGACCCTCTAAATACAGACCCTGATCACACTCCAGATATAAATGGATTCTGAAGCCAGACCTCCTTAATACTGGCCCAGACCAGACCAAGAAAATAAATTCCAACCTCAGACTAGATATCCTATACAAATTCTGACCCCAGACCCACTAAATAAATTCAGACCCAGGCCCCCCTAAATAATATTAAGTTCTCTTTTATTAATATCAAACCCAGAACATACCCTCTAAAAATATTTGATTCCTAGATTCCTTGTGATAACCATTGGCTAAGTATATGCTGTAGATTTGCAACAGTTTCTGTCTGCAGTACAAAGAAAAATTACATCTTTCTAAAGTCAATTCATAAGGTAGCGATGCAGTGTTTAGGCTTACAGTAACTATTACTTGTCCAGCTCTGCGACTCCTTCATTACTCCTAAACCCCTGTATGTAGCAAAGGACTATTTATTTCCCCCTTCCTCCTACCATTTAATTGGACCTTCACTGTAGACTTAAAACCTGCCCTTCAGAAAACACACAGCCACCACACACCCCATCCTATCCACACCTGCTGTCCTTCTCTTTGTTTCACCTCACTGCTGCTGATATATCCTCAAATTATGGGCCCCCACACAGATTCCCATCATCATACCTCCCTCCAGTCACCGATCCACTTCTGTGAATTCTTTTAATCCCTCAAACAGTCCTATTTGAAACCTACCCCACAAAGTCCCTCTGTCTGTCGCACTATAGAATGCACGTTCTATCTGCAATAAACTTCCTAACATTTATGACCTGTTTATATATCTACCATAAACTCTAAACTCCATATAATAGAAACGTAGCTGACCCCTTCTGACACAGCCTGCCCTGCAGCACTCCTATGGTGGCCCGCAATTCTCACCCTGGCAACAGGCATGGCAGAGGAGTTGGCCTTCTCTTGCCAAAGAACTGTACCTACGCTCCCATTATGCCTCTAACTCCCCTCACTTTGCCCTCTTTTGAAGTTCACTTGGTCCGCATCTTCACTTCTAACCTCCAAGTGGCTATCATTTACTGACCACTAATCCCTGTCACTGTCTTCCTCCTCTTCACCACCTGGTTTCTTGTACACTGACATCCCCATCATCATCATGGGCAACTTCAACAACTTTATTGATACATCTCACTCAGCTGCCCCCAAATTTCTATTTTTCACTGCTTCCTTTGGCTTTTCGCAATGGTCCTCTATTCCCACTCAGAAAGATGGCCATATGCTGGACCTCATTTTCAACTGCTTCAGCTCCTTATCTAATCTCTCTAATTCACCTGTCCTGCTATTTAACCACAATTGATTTTCCTTCACTTCCCTCTTCTCCTCTACTACTTTCCCTGCCCAGGAAGTAGCGAACCTCTGTAGGAACCTCAAGTGTCATGAGAGTTGCATACTCTCTCACTGACTTTAACAGGATGGTGTCTCTCCCCAGTGATCTATCTAGCTTGCTGGATAAGCTTCCCTAGTAAACCTAGCCTTGTTCCATGCTCCTGTTAAACTAGTACCTGCCTTTCCTGGGCCCGCCTTGCGTCTAATCAGGCTCATTATAAAAGTCTGACCCTGCCACTTCACCAGCGTGTGATCATTGTGCTCTACAGTCGGGATCTAGCTCCTCTCCTCCTCCTCCACTACAAGTGCCCTGAGACTTCCTGATAATCCCTACTGGCTAACTTGACTACTTTCTAGTGTGCTGCATGGCTACTACATCCATGGTTACCATACAGTGCTGGAAGATGCTACACTTTCTCTCGCTTACAACTCTCTACCATATTGTCATTCGAAGACACAGACATGCCTGCTGCCATCTATAACACCACTATTACTTCAGTGATTAACTCAGCCGTCACTGATATACAAAAGGACCTGGCAAATCAATAGGCAACCTCAGCCTACTGACCTGACAATAAAACTGAGGCAAGCCTCTAGGGTTGCAAATAGGAATTGGAAGAAATCCCATACCAAGGATAACTTCACAACATACAAACAGGCTGTTCTCAACTTCAAAGAGACATACAAGGCCATTCACATGTCCCCTTTATATAGCTCAGTCTAATCTCCCGATACTTTACCTTCAATCCTTGCAAGACCTCCTCTTCTGTTGCCCCCTAGTGAGCTCCTCACATAATCATCTATAGAATGTCTCCCATGTGTTAATTGTCACATTACAGCCATCACTCTGTCAAGTCTTTGCTAGCACACCTTTTGCTACTGTGGTTTCTATCCTGACTAATTAGGGTTAACATCTCCTTTGCTTACTAGTTCTGGTTAATTAGTCATGCTACTGTTAGCTGAGGTAGTGGCTGGTGATTGACAGTTCTGTTAGCTAATCAGATTCTCCATTTTCCCTATATAATCCAGCTCATCTTAGCTTGGAGTTGTAGATTTTTCAGTGTTCCCTGTGCAGTCAGCTTGCTTAGTGCTCATGTGTGTCTGGCTCCTGTGCGTGGGTTTGTTCTCTGTTGTACCTGTTTGTCTGGTGTTCTGTTGCTCTTGTCTTTTAGTTACTGTCAATCTCTGTTTGTTCCTTGGTTGTCTGTACTCTGGTTCCCCTCGGACCCCATACCTGTCCTCATGGAAGAAGTGGGGTTGTCTCTTTCAGGACCGCTGCTTCGCTGCACAGTGGGTTCAGTCTGAGGAGTTCAGAATGCCCCGCTCTGTTCATTCCCTCTTGTTTCTGTCCATTCCTGCATCTGGCCACCGGTATAGCAAGCTTACTCATCCGTCCTGACTGGCCCTGTACTAAGTGATCTCAGGGTTTTGTTGACAGTCCAGGACGAACGTAACACTATCCTCTGGCACTCGCTACCTCAATGCATGACTTTCCACCACCTGGAAAAGCTTTAAATGGAACCCAAAGACCCACCTCTTGAGACAAGCCTACAACCTACAGTAACCCCACTACCACCAAAATAGGAGCATCTTCTACTTCCACCGACTATTTCCTTCCCCTCTTTCCCTGTACACTGTAAGCCCTCACAGGCAGGATCTTATTTCCCTCTGAATCAATTTGTACATTATTCATGAGATGTTCATCATTCCTGTCATTCTATATAGGTCAGTGATGGTGGACCTATTAGAGACCGAGTGCACAAACTGCAACCCAAAACCCAATTTTTCATTGTGAAGTGCCAACACGGCAATTTACACACAGGGCGATTATTGCTCAAAATTTATTCAAACAAATGAATTTAAGCGATAATCGTGCAGTGTAAATGCAAGAAAATTGCTCACTATTCATTCACAGTTTGTTATTGCTAGCTTTCAGGGCTTAAACAGATGGGCTTGAGCACAACTACGCTCTCTGCTATGGAGTGTAGTTGCACATGAACCTTGTTTTTATTTTTGATTGGACTTTTCAAACTCGGCGCTAGTGCACGTGAGTTTGAAAAAAAAAGTAGGAAGATAGGCCCTGCCCTATCTTTCTTGCCTGTACTATTAATGGGCAAGCATACCACTAGTGAAAACAAAACCATTGAAATCAATGGTTTTGTTTCATCTCGTTATGCACATAATGGGACAAAATCACGCATATCTGTGTAATAAAAACTATTGCTGGATCGCTAGTTTCTCGTACCATGTAAATGCTCCCTGCTCAGCCCTTCACATAGAAGGTGAAGCGCTGAGTGAGAAACCAGCAAGAAGCCCACAATCCAGTGGCGAAAGGACCATTTACACAGAACGATTATCGATAAGAATTCTTCAAATTCCAGTGTTTCCGATAGATGATGCTTGTAACAGCCCCTGGTGATGTGTAAGTAAGTAATTAAGTACTTAAGCTTTGCTAGAAATTATTTCCAAAGTGTACATGATATAATTTACTATGTGCAACTGTATTACAGCGCATTCTATTAATACAATTGCATTAGATTTAACTCCTTTGCTTTATTTAAAGGTGTATAAGAGCCTGAAGCACAAAAATCTTGACAATACAGCCAGCGATACTCGCTTCTGTGTAACACAGGAGCGAGCACCACTGGGATGTGCTGTCAAGCATCATCTGCCCAACAGCTCGTCCCGCCTAAACGGGAGAGAAGTCCGCCTGTGTAAATGCTCTGCACGAGCACTACCGACCTTAGCAGTGATGTCAGTTCTCGTGCAGTCATTTACCTGATTGTCGTCTGTGCTTGGGCAATGCGCGCATGCCCACAGAGTTCACCACTACTGCTGTAGGCGATGTGGTTATATATGTAGTACTATGTAGTTTTATATGTTGTTAAACCCTTACTTTCATTTGTACAGCACCCTGGAATTAATGGTATGTTAAAATACGTAATATTAAATAATTAATAAACTTTGCATTAATCAGTAGTACAAGCTAAGAAACTTAATAACACATCTCATGAGAAAAAAATATCTTTTCTGCAGTTATCAGCCACTAAAGGACCATTTATGCGCAAATCATTCCAAAGACAGGTTTTGAGTAGAGATGAGCGAGCGTACTCGTCCGTGCTTGATGCTCGTTCGAGTATTAGGGTACTCGAGATGCTCGTTACTTGAGACGAGCACCACGCGGTGTTCGAGTCACTTCCATTTTCTTCCCAGAAAAGTTTGCGCCTTTTTCTGGCCAATAGAAACACAGGCAAGGCATTACAACTTCCTCCTGTGAAGTTCCAGCCCTATCCCACCCCCCTGCAGTGAGTGGCTGGGGAGATCAGGTGACACCCGAGTATATAAACTGGGGCTGGCCGCGGCTTGCCACAGATGCACGCTGAGAGACATTAGGGAAAGTGCCGTCCTGCTGTAGCTGCTATAGGGAGAGTGTTGGGCTGTTATCTTCGTCTTCAAGAACCCCAACGGTCCTTCTTAGGGCCACATCTGACCGTGTGCAGTAGTGTTGAGGCTGCTTTTAGCAGTTTTGCACATTTTTTTTTTTGTATATCGGGCGTGCAGACCATAACGTCCTCAGTCTGCAGTCATTTTACTGAGTATAGGGGCAGTACTGGTGAAGCAGGGACAGTGGTACAGGGAAAGAGGTATACTGGCTGTATAGGCAGTGGGCTTTTTCAAAAAAATTGGAGAAAAAAATCTTTGGGCTGCCTGTGACCGTGTTCAGTTTACTGCGTGTCTGCTGGGGGTAGTAGTTGCTCACTATTACCCAGCTAGGTGTTACTGCAGTCTTGTGCACAATTTTTTCTGGCTGCACTGTGCTTTCAATAACCACAGTCATCCTCCAACAGGGAAATCCATATACAGGCTATATAGGCAGTCGGCTTTTTCCCAAAAATTGGAAAAAAAATACTATATTTGGGCTGCCTGTGACCGTCTTCAGTTTATTGCGTGTGTGCTGGGGGTAGTAGTCACTCATTATTACACAGCCAAGCCTGTGACCGTCTTCAGTTTACTGCGTGTCTGCTGGGGGTAGTAGTCGCTCATTATTACCCAGCTAAGCGTTACAGCAGGCTTGCGCATAATTGTTCCTGGCTCTGCTGTGTCCGTTACATGATTGCCGTCATCCCGCCAGAGGGAAAGAGTATACATATATATGCTGCATACGGTGTTTGTCTGGTTTTTCACCTCACCATTTAAAAAAATTTAAGCAAAATACTTAAGGCCTACCACTGGCCTTTGGCCACTTGACTGGTTCTGCGCTGTGAATTCCAGTAGCTCAGTCATACGCACCTAGGTCTCACTGCTAGACTGCTACTACTACTGAAATGGAACTGATACTGTGCTCCCCCTATACTGCTGCTAGTGATATGTTACTGGGACCTGTCTAGACTGCTACTACTACTGAAATGGAACTAATACTGTGCTTCCCCTATACTGCTGCTTTGGACTTGTTACTGGGGCCTGTCTTGACTGCTACTATTACTGAAACGGGCGGTTGGGCAGCATGTTACCCAGGAGAAGTGGCAGCGGAGTGTCATGCAGGCAGTGATTGTGCTTTGTTGGAGGTAGTGTGGTGCTTAGCTAAGGTATGCCTTGCTAATGAGGGTTTTTCAGAAGTAAAAATTGTTGGGAGGGGGGGCCACTCTTGCCACTATTGTGGCTTAATAGTGGGACCTGGGAACTTGAGATGCAGCCCAACATGTAGGCCCTCGCCTGCCCTATCCGTTTGTGTCGTTCCCATCACTTTCTTGAATTTCCCAGATTTTCACAAATGAAAACCTTAGCGGAGCATAGGTCCCATACAAAAATGCTCAGGTCGCCCATTGACTTCAATGGGGTTCGTTACTCGAAACGAACCCTCGAGCATCGCGGAAAGTTCGTCTCGAGTAACGAGCACCCGAGCATTTTGGTGCTTGCTCATCTCTAGTTTTGAGCGATTTATTTGCATAAACTGCTAGTGGACACTAATGTCCATTAGCAACTTATCACCTTCATTTGCATGTAGGTGGTCTGTTCTCTGCATTCAGCTCCTTTGTTCTGCCATGGGCTTTCTGCTGAATACGATGTAATCAGCAGCCCCCTTGGAGAATACAGCACCATGGACAGCAAACACAGCATGCGGTCTGTGTTATCTTCCCTCAGGCTGAACAATTAATTTTATGCTAGCCTAAAAATCATTGTTCAGCCAAAGAGTGAAAGATGAAAGCATTTTCACATAATGATTATTACTTTTGAACGCATTTTGAGAGAATCGTTGTGTGTAAATGGGCCTTTATCCTCTTCTGCCCTAACTTCTGCTCTGATCATTCTTTCTCAATTCTTAAATCCATCTGGAGAGAAAAGAATATTAGTTTGTTGAGAAATCAAGTTATAGATGCTTTTATAGGGTAACTGCTGTTTTTTAGGTTTAGCATTGTGCTAAAATTTACTTGACCAAGACCCCCTGGAGTGGATGAGTTGGTTCAGCCATTAACCCCTGGACATTGATAAAAAAAAAAACCCGCAGAGATTAAGCTGAGGAGGTTGACATAAAAAGTGGGGTTGGTCTGCAGTAGAAGGGGTCTGTAGCACATGGGGATCCTAGTAGGAGCTACCCCTGTCAGTTGGGCATATATTCTCCTACAGGCAAGAGAGCTGCTTCATACTAGCTGTGACCAAATAGGTAATAGTTATTAGTATTATATATATATATATATATATATATATATATATATATATATATATATATATATATATATATATATATATATATATATATTGGTGCTGTATGAGAGCTATGGTAGAGCAACAGATACTTTACTTTGCATTCATTTTCAGTTTCTCTGTGGAGAGCCAGTAGCCCCAGCTCTGCTACATCTACTGTTGCTGATTAGTTCCTTTATGTTTGGTGTGTTGGTCATTAATACGACTCATTGGCAACCGCCAAGTCTTAAGCAGTTCTGGTTGATCATACAGGGTAATATCATATTCACAGTGTGATCAGTATATTAGTTAGTATTTTAGACAGGCACTGGTATCCCATATAGGGATACTGATAGATGGCCCATAGGGAGAGTAGTGGTCCGGTCACATTGGTAGACTAGATAGCGTTAAGGACCTAGTATAGTGTAGTTAGGCTTGTCATCTGCCTTCCTGTTTGATGATTGGTGGCTGAAGAAGCTTCTAGTCATCATCATCCTCACTTCTCTCCTGGCCTGCAGCTGAACATCCTGTTATTCCCAAGGAATCCTGTGTCTTCCACCAGCTACAGGGGCCCCTGCATAAAGATTCATTTTACTTCTGACTTCTGAGGTATTGTGCTTAGGACTCCCTGCACATTATAATATTATATACATACACACACACATACATACATACACATACACACACCCTGGTATCTAGGTACAGTTAATTGGGACTTCTAGCCTAAATATTGACTACTGTTATATTCTATGTAATATATATCTGCGCTATCCCCAATTATGACTTTATAAAGTTGCTGTGATGATCTTTATTGTTATCGCAGTATAATATTTATATAGAATAGTTGCCTCTTCATG
Organism: Eleutherodactylus coqui; assembly: GCF_035609145.1. Lineage (NCBI taxonomy): Eukaryota > Metazoa > Chordata > Amphibia > Anura > Eleutherodactylidae > Eleutherodactylus > Eleutherodactylus coqui. The sequence continues at coordinate 186,365,872 of NC_089841.1, read as the reverse complement.
ATAATGCATAGGTAATTCTCAGGAAGAGATTATTTTTCATGTCAAAGGCTCTGTCCTGAGTGAAGGCACTGATAAACAACTCATTTATACACCCATTCTTCCACTCAGCGAAGGCGCCAGGTCTCTGTGTCCCATACCAGTTAGCGCCAGGGCCTGTTAGGGAGGATTATCATTCATATACCTCCCTTCCCACAAGGGTTACACTGTTTTAAGAAGTCTATGAAAAACAAAGGAGGAGTGCACTCCCACAGATTATGCATACACTCCGATAGATTATGCCACAGGACGTCTGAGAGACTGTGGAACCACCTTATCCATGTCTTCTACAGCAAACAAGAGAATGGCCCTTGTGGAGATACAAACTTTTAGGAACACACTTACAGAGGACTTGAAACTGGAAATGCAATGTTGTTATACAACACTACAGTTGTGTCTAATTAAGACCAAGGAAAATAAACTCCAAAGACCTCGATTTAGAGCAGGTCTGTACCCAAACACTGATCAGGAATACCCCAAGTCTGGCAGGATTGGACAGAATCGCCAACAAGACATGGACACAGGTAAATCAGCTGTGTTATTAATTTGTCATCTCACATCCTCACTAATGTCGAGCTTAATTTAGTTTCCAGGGGACTTTCATTCTGTTCTACTAAAACGCTTAACTAAAAAGAAATCTGCAGTGACATGGAGGGATATTTCAGGAGACTAACACTGAAAAAGTTCTATAACAAAGAGGAGACAAGACTTTCAAGCATCCAAACACAGAAGAAACTAGGGGCTAGTTAGAAGCTTGATTGGACACCCCTTACCGGCCGCAAGCCTACTTGGGACAAATATATAGACTATACTGAACAAGCAGAAAAAGGAAGTATTTAATATCAATATGCAGGAAAGAAGGGCCATCTATGCACTCAAAAAGAACGAGGAGATCACCATTAAGCCTGTGGATAAGGGTGGTGCTATAGTCCTCATGAATACATCAGACTACAAGAAAGAAGCAGACAGACAGCTGAGAGACACCAGATACTACACCAAACTGGATCAAGACCTGACTCAGAAATATGTGTTAAGGAATTGAGAAGGGTCATCAGAAGCCTGTCTGTGGGCTCCTCCTGGACTTGATACTAGAGAAGCCCAGGGTTGGAACATTCTACATTCTACACCACAAACCTACTGAACAAACTATCAACCATAGGTCCCCTTCTCGATGGCGCCATCCTGGCCACCATGGATGTGGAATCCTTATATTTCAACATCCCACACGAGGATGGACTGACCGCCTGCCTGGCACATGTTGAGGCCAATAGGGTTGCCTCTGAATCTGTGTTATAACTCACAAGATTCATCCTCACACACAATTATTTCTCCTTTGGCAGAGAGATATTCCTGCAACTTACCGGAACCATCATGGGCAGTAAAATGGCACCACAATATGCCAACCTTTTCATGGCAAAACTGGAGAGTGACTTTCTGGCCTCCTGCTCCAGCAAACCATTGGCCTACTTCCGCTACATTGATGACATCATAATCATCTGGACCAACCCTGAGCAAGAACTATTAAAATTCCACGAGAGATTCAATGCATTCCACCTCTCATAGACCTGATATTAAGCTACTTATATACTGAAATCAACTTTTTAGACAACATTTCAAACAACTTAATACAGACATCCCTATACTGAAAACCGATTGATGGGCCCACAGATGGGACAGTTTTTATCCTAAACACATCAAAAAGTCCATTGTCTACAGCCAGGCCATCAGATACAACCAGATCTGCTACAACCCAACAGATAGGAACATATTTACCATCTTAAAATGACATTTTTAAATAAGGGATACCATACCATCCTACCTCAATTGATGACCAAATCACCAAAGCCACCAGGATACCCAGAAATCAACTACTTCAATGCACAGAAAAGGAAGGTAATGATCATTTACCTCTAGTAGTGACCTACAATTCACAGCTAGAGGTGCTAAGGAAAGCCACAAAGAAACTCCATCATACCCTACAGAAGGATGACAGTCTGAAAACCGTATTCCCTGGCCATCTCCTTCTGTGTTACCGGCAACCTCCAAATTTGAGGAAGTTTGTAAATCAGGATTGCATTGCTGTCTGACTCACAGAAAGGAACTTATCCCTGCAATGTAAGGATGTGCAAGACCTGCTCACATGTACTGACTGTGGACAGGATACAAATCCCCAACACAGTAGGACTATAAGATCCAGGGGACTTTCACATGTTCCACATCAGATGTTGTGTACCTGAACCTGTGCAGTAAATGTCTTTTGGAAAAATGGGACAAAAACTGAAACCAAGGATGAGGGCTCATTGCCACACAATTAAAGAAAGAAAGATAGAATTAACCTTTAGCCAAGCACTTCTCTAGTCACGGACATAGAACACATGAAAGTCACCATATTAAAAGGAAATTTCAAATCACAAAGCCATAGAAGAATTTGGGAGTACAAATTTATAACAACTTTTGACACTTTCAACATAGGGCTAAATTCTTCAAGAGTATTCATGCATGACTAGGAAGTATGAGAAATCTATAGCACAGATAATACTCTGGCCTGGTGACCGCCTAACACTAATTCAGAGTCCAAAAACCTCCTCATCTTTATCAGTGGACTATTTAAGTATTTATTTCTCCACTCATCCTGTTGTGGTATTCTTTTAAGTGCAAATTAATCACATCCATGTCTATGCCTTGTTGTGGTATTCTTTTAAGTGCAAATTAATCACATCCATGTCTATGCCTTGTTATATGTATGTGTGTATATATATGCATGCCTCTTCGAATCTAATTAATTTTGCCTCAGGTTTAAAAGCTCCCTATAATATCATGTATTTTTGTTAGCCATTAAAAGGTATCATATCTACAAGATTACTTGGTTTCTCTTGCTGGGAACAATCACATTTGGCTCCCATAGACTTTCATCGAGGAGCACGCGCACAGCAGTCTAAAAAGGATTCAGATTTCACTGCCCGACGATGATTTTGTTTCGGGCTCAAAATTAGCGTATTCTTATGTATTGCCATCTGCTGAATTCAAAAATCACCATAAAATGACTGATTAGCTCTTGCTTTGGACATACAGTGACATGTCATTTTTTTAGAGTTTACATTTTTTTTTTTAAACAAATATTTTATTAATTTTCACAGTGGAAATAAAGTACATTATAGACAAGCATAGAGATTCCGATAAGAGTTTACATTTTTATTTTGTGGGAATGTTTTTTTATTTATTTTTTTGTTGGGGGGGGGGGGGGAGTTGTAACACCTCTCAACTGACATAAGACAATATTCTCCATATGTTTGTAGGTTATAAACATAATAAATGCTGCTATGACTGAGTTTCATATGGTTTCTGGTTTTCTTTTTTTTCAGAATTTTTTGGTTTTGGATGCTTTTGAAGTGTAAAATTTGCTATATCAAAATGCCACGAAAATGTGTAGATTTAGTGTATAATTTTTGTTACATTTGTGGTGAAATAACATTTTCATCACAGAAACACAATCTGACGCCTCTTGTGAAGACTGCCTATCATCTTTATTTTGGTATGAAGGTAGGGGACCAGGATGAGTCATGGGCTCCACATATATGTTGCAACTCTTGCTCAGTTAAACTATGAGATTGGCTGAAAAACAAGTAATGATCTATGACTTTTGCTGTGCCTACAAACCATACAGAGGACTGCTATTTCTGCTTGACTCTGCCTATAAAGGCAGGATTGTCGATTAATAAAACAGGAACAGTTCAATATCTGAATCTTCCATCTGCTATTCAACCTATTCCACATTCAGATAGTTTACCAGTTCCTACTCCACCCCAACATTATGAGCTTGAAAATGAAGAAAGTGTGGAAAAGAAGAACCCAACAAGCCTTCCACATCCCATAACCCTGAGGGTGCCTACCCACTGGCGTTTTTTTTTTCCCTGCGAAATTCGCAGCTTTTTTTTTTTCTCCTGGGGTCTATGGGACTTGTAATGTTAAAATCGCGATCACGCAAAATCGCAATTTACCGCGAATCGCGATTTTAACATTACAAGTCCCATAGACCCCTGCAGAAAAAAAATGCTGCGGATTTCGCAGGAGAAAAAAAACGCCAGTGGGTAGGCACTAGAGATGAGCGAGCACCAAAATGCTCGGGTGCTCGTTACTCGGGACGAACTTTTCGCGATGCTCGAGGGTTCGTTTCGAGTAACGAACCCCATTGAAGTCAATGGGCGACCCGAGCATTTTTGTATATCGCCGATGCTCGCTAAGGTTTTCATTTGTGAAAATCTGGGCAATTCAAGAAAGTGATGGGAACGACACAGAAACGGATAGGGCAGGCGAGGGGCTACATGTTGGGCTGCATCTCAAGTCCCCAGGTCCCACTATTAAGCCACAATAGCGGCAAGAGTGCCCCCCCCCCTCCCAACAACTTTTACTTCTGAAAAGCCCTCATTAGCAATGCATACCTAAGCTAAGCACCACACTACCTCCAACAAAGCACAATCACTGCCTGCATGACACTCCGCTGCAACTTCTCCTGGGTTACATGCTGCTTAACCCCCCCCCCATGACCTAGTGTCCACAGCGCACACCAAACTGTTCCTGCCCTGCCTTCAGCTGCCCTCATGCCGCGCCACCCCATTTATAAGTGCGTCTGCCAAGAGGAGGAACCGCAGGCACACACTGCAGAGGGTTGGCGCGGCTAGGCAGCGACCCTCTTTAAAAGGGGCGGGGCAATAGCCCACAATGCTGTACAGAAGCAATGAGAAATCCAATCCTGTGATACCTCCATCAGGAGCTGCACACGTGGGCATAGCAATGGGGAACCTGTGTGCCACACACTATTCATTCTGTCAAGGTGTCTGCATGCCCCAGTCAGACCGCGGTTTTTTATAAATAGTCACAGGCAGGTACAACTCCGCAATGGGAATTCTGTGTGCACCCACAGCATGGGTGGCTCCCTGGAACCCACCGGCTGTACATTAATGTATCCCATTGCAGTGCCCATCACAGCTGAGGTAACGTCCGATTAAATGCAGGTGGGCTTCGGCCCACACTGCATGCCCCAGTAAGACTGGGGTTCTTTAGAAGTGGACACATGCAGTTACAACTCCCTGTGGACCCACGGCATGGGTGGCTCCCTGGAACCCACCGGCGGTACATAAATATATCCCATTGCATTGCCCATCACAGCTGAGGTAATGTCGTGCTTAATGCAGGTGGGCTTCGGCCCACACTGCATGCCCCAGTCAGACTGGGGTTCTTTAGAAGTGGACACATGCAGTTACAACTCCCTGTGGACCCACAGCATGGGTGGGTGCCAGGAAGCCACCGGCGGTACATAAATATATCCCATTGCATTGCCCATCACAGCTGAGGTAATGTCATGTTTAATGCAGGTGGGCTTCGGCCCACACTGCATGCCCCAGTCAGACTGGGGTTCTTTAGAAGTGGACACATGCAGTAACAACTCCCTGTGGACCGACAGCATGGGTGGGGGCCAGAAAGCCCCTGGCGGTACATAAATATATCCCATTGCAGTGCCCAACACAGCTGATGTAACATCAGCTGTAATGCAGGTGGGCTAAAAATTCATTTGATTACACTGTAGGCGAGGGCCCCCAAAAATTGGTGTACCAACAGTACTAATGTACCTGAGAAAAGTTGCCCATGCCCAACCAAGAGGGCAGGTGAAATCCATTAATCGCTTTGGTTAATGTGGCTTAATTGGTAACTAGGCCTGGAGGCAGCCCAGTTAAAATAAAAATTGGTTGAGGTGAAAGTTTCAACGCTTTAATGAGCATTGAAACGTATAAAAATTGTTTAGAAAAATTATATGACTGAGCCTTGTGGGCCTAAGAAAAATTGCCCGTTCGGCGTGATTATGTGAGGTTTCAGGAGGAGGAGCAGGAGGAGGAGGAGGAATATCATACACAGATTGATGAAACAAAAAGGTCCCCGTTTTTGATGGGGATAGAGAACGATGCTTCCATCCGCGGGTGCAGCCTACGTATTGCTTAGGTATCGCTGCTGTCCGCTGGTGGAGAAGAGAAGTCTGGGGAAATCCAGACTTTGTTCATCTTGATGAGTGTAAGCCTGTCGGCACTGTCAGTTGACAGGCGGGTACGCTAATCCGTGATGATTCCCCCAGCCGCACTAAACACCCTCTCTGACAAGACGCTAGCCGCAGGACAAGCAAGCACCTCCAGGGCATGCAGCGCGAGTTCAGGCCACGTGTCCAGCTTCGACACCCAGTAGTTGTAGGGGGCAGAGGCATCACGGAGGACGGTCGTGCGATCGGCTACGTACTCCCTCACCATCCTTTTACAGTGCTCCTGCCGACTCAGCCTTGACTGGGGAGCGGTGACACAGTCTTGCTGGGGAGCCATAAAGCTGGCAAAACCTTGGAGAGTGTTCCCCTGCGTGTGCTGTACATGCTGCCTGATCTCTGCGCCTCCCCTGCTACCTGGCCCTCGCAACTGCGCCTTCGGCCACTAGCGCTGTCGGATGGGAATTTTACCATCAGTTTGTCCGCCAGGGTCCTGTGGTATAGCAACACTCTCGAACCCCTTTCCTCTTCGGGTATGAGAGTGGAAAGGTTCTCCTTATACCGTGGGTCAAGCAGTGTGTACACCCAGTAATCCGTAGTGGCCAGAATGTGTGTAACGCAAGGGTCACGAGAAAGGCATCCTAACATGAAGTCAGCCATGTGTGCCAGGGTACCTGTACGCAACACATGGCTGTCCTCACTAGGAAGATCACTTTCAGGATCCTCCTCCTCCTCCTCAGGAAATACACGCTGAAAGGATGACAGGCAAGCAGCATGTGTACCCTCAGCAGTGGGCCAAGCTGTCTCTTCCCCCTCCTCCTCATGCTCCTCCTCCTCCTCCTCCTCCTCACCACGCTGAGATATAGTCAGGAGGGTGCTCTGACTATCCAGCGACATACTGTCTTCCCTCCGTTTCCGAGCATCCGCGTGGGACTTGCTGAAATGTGCACAGAGCTGGCGCACCTTTCCGAGCAGGTCTGTCAAGCGTGGGTAGCTTTTCAGAAATCGCTGAACCTCCAAATTAAAGACATGGGCCAGGCATGGCACGTGCGTGAGGCTGCCGAGCTGCAGAGCCGCCACCAGATTACAGCCGTTGTCACACACGACCATGCCCGGTTGGAGGCTCAGCGGCGCAAGCCAGCGGTCGGTCTGCTCTGTCAGACCCTGCAGCAGTTCGTGGGCCGTGTGCCTCTTCTCTCCTAAGCTGAGTAGTTTCAGCACGGCCTGCTGACGCTTGCCCACCGCTGTGATGCCATGCCGCGCGACACCGACTGCTGGCGACGTGCTGCTGCTGACGCATCTTGACTGCGAGACAGAGGTTGCGTTGGAGGAGGAGGAGGAGGGTGGTTTAGTGGAGGAAGCATACACCACCGCAGATACCAGCACCGAGCTGGGGCCCGCAATTCTGGGGGTGGGTAGGACGTGAGCGGTCCCAGGCTCTGACTCTGTCCCAGCCTCCACTAAATTCACCCAATGTGCCGTCAGGGAGATATAGTGGCCCTGCCACTTGAGCTTGGCAGTAACCGCGTTGGTGAGGGCGCGTACAATGTTGCGGGAGACGTGGTCGTGCAGGGCTGGGACGGCACATCGGGAAAAATAGTGGCGACTGGGAACTGAGTAGCGCAGGGCTGCCAACGCCATCATATTTTTGAAAGACTCCGTTTCCACAACCCTATACGGCAGCATTTCCAGGCTGATAAATTTGGCAATGTGCACGTTTAACGCTTGAGCGTGCGGGTGCGTGGCGGCGTACTTGCACTTGCGCTCAAACACTTGCGCTAGCGACGGCTGGACGGTGCGCTGACAGACATTGGTGGATGGGGCCGAGGACAGCGGAGGTGAGGGTGTGGGTGCAGGCCAGGAGACGGTAGTGCCTGTGTCCTCAGAGGGGGGTTGGATCTCAGTGGCAGGTTGGAGCACAGGGGGAGAGGCAGTGGTGCAAACCGGTTTCGGTGAACGGCCTTCGCCCCACCTTGTGGGGTGCTTGGCCATCATATCCCTGCGCATGCTGGTGGTGGTGAGGCTGGTGGTGGTGGCTCCCCGGCTGATCTTGGCGCGACAAAGGTTGCACACCACTGTTCGTCGGTCGTCTGCACTCTCAGTGAAAAACTGCCAGACCTTTGAGCACCTCGGCCTCTGCAGGGTGGCATGGCGCGAGGGGGCGCTTTGGGAAACAGTTGGTGGATTATTCGGTCTGGCCCTGCCTCTACCCCTGGACACCACACTGCCTCTTGCAACCTGCCCTGCTGCTGCCCTTGCCTCCCCCTCTGAAGACCTGTCCTGAGTAGGCGTAGCAAACCAGGTGGGGTCAGTCACCTCATTGTCCTGCTGCTCTTCCTCCGAATCCTCTGTGCGCTCCTCCCTCGGACTTACTGCCCTTACTACTACCTCACTGATAGACAACTGTGTCATCGTCATCGTCCTCCTCACCCACTGAAAGCTCTTGAGACAGTTGCCGGAAGTCCCCAGCCTCATCCCCCGGACCCCGGGAACTTTCCAATGGTTGGGCATCAGTCACGATAAACTCCTCTAGTGGGAGAGGAACCACTGCTGCCCAATCTGAGCAGGGGCCCGAGAACAGTTCCTGGGAGTCTGCCCGCTCCTCAGAATGTGTCATTGTAATGGGGTGAGGAGGCTGGGAGGAAGGAGGAGCAGCAGCCAGAGGATTCTGAGTTGCAGCAGTGGACGGCGCAGAACTGTGGGTGGACCATAGATTGCTGGATGCACTTTCTGCCAACAACGACAGGACCTGCTCACACTGCTCATTTTCTAATAAAGGTCTACCGCGTGGACCCATTAATTGTGCGATGAATGTGGGGACGCCAGAAACGTGCCTCTCTCCTAATCCCGCAGCAGTCGGCTGCGATACACCTGGATCAGGAGCTCGGCCTGTGCCCACACCCTGACTTGGGCCTCCGTGTCCTCGGCCGCGTCCACGTCCTCTAGGCCTACTCCTACCCCTCAGCATGCTATATTACCAGTAATGCAGAAACAGAACGCTGTAATTAAATGTGCCGCTTATTGGCCTGTGGTTGGAGGCTGACTTCGCTTACGGAATGCCAGGAAATAATTTTGCGCAAGCCTGCTGTAACACTTAGCTGGCTGCGTATGAATTTGGAGAACTACTACACCCAGCAGAGACCCAGAACACTGAGGACACTCACAGGCAGCCCAAATAGATTTTTTTCCCCAAATGTTTTTGCAAAGGCCCACTGCCTATATTCAATCAATATGTCTTCTGTCCCTGCCTAAGCGCTTCTGGCCCTGGAGTATTACTGCAGGGCGCAATGCTCTGCACGGCCACTATACCAAAAAAAAAAAAAAGTGCAACACTGCAAAAAGCAGCCTCCACAGTACCGCACACAGTTAGATGTGGCCCTAAGAAGGACCGTTGGGGTTCTTGAAGCCTAAAATACTCCTAACACTCTCCCTATAGCAGCTCCACCAAGATACCACTTTCCCTAAAGTATGTCAGAACGCATCTGTGGCGAGCCGCGGGAGGGGCCGATTTTTATACTCGGATGACACCTGATCTCGGCAGCCACTCACTGCAGGGGGGTGGTATAGGGCTTGAACGTCGCAGGGGGAAGTTGTAATGCCTTCCCTGTTTTTCTATTGGCCAGAAAAGCTCACTAACGTCTCAGAGATGAAAGTGAAAGTAACCCAAACATCGCGTGGTACTCGTCACGAGTAACGAGCATCTCGAACACGCTAATACTCGAACGAGCATCAAGCTCGGACGAGTACGTTCGCTCATCTCTAGTAGGCACCTTGACTTTGAAATAAAAGCTGATACACCGCACAGACTGAGTCAAGCAGAATTGAGTGATTTCATTAATGACTTTGATTTGTCAAAGGAGAAGGCGGAACTTCTAGGGTCAAGACTACAGCAATGGAATCTTCTCCAACGTGATGTCAGGGTCTCACAGTACAGAGAACGTCAGAGGTATTGGTTTCTTTTTTAAAAAAAGAAAAACAATCTGGTTGTTTGCTGTGATGTTAATGGCTTGATGGAATGTTTGAATTTGAACCATGATCCAACTGAATGGAGGCTATTCATAGACTCCTCCCAGCTTAGTTTGAAAGCTGTATTACTTCACAATGGCAACCGTCTTTCTTCTATTCCTGTTGGTCATGCAGTTCACATGAAGGAAACTTATGCAAACATGACAGGCCTTCTCGACTCAATCAAATATGCTGAACACAAGTGGAAAGTCTGTGGCGATCTCAAAGTCATCGCTTTACTCTTAGGAATGCAACCGGGATATACTTAATACTGTTGCTTTTTATGTATGTGGGACAGTAGAAATAGGAAATCACATTACATTCAGGCGGACTGCCTGCAAGAAATCTTGACTCTACCAAGAGAAATGTAATTGCCGGGTCTCTCGTGGACCTAAAGGTGTTCTTTTTGCACCCATTCATATAAAGCTGGGTTTAATGAAAAATTTTGTTGAAAGGTGTGAACCAGCAAGGACAGGCATTTAAGTACTTGAGACAAATTTCCTAGATTGAGTGATGCTGTTAGGTTGCGCATCTGGGACCTGTTATTCTACAAGCTTCCTGGTGCACACCTTCACAGGTAGGGGTTATCTGAGCTGGCTGGGTGTGGTACTCTCCTCCAGCCAATCCCCCAAACTCTGCAGCATATAAAGACCAGCATCTCTCAGTAGTTGAGGCTGGTCATTTTACTGCTTGGATATCACTGTCTTCTGCCCACTCAGAGCTGTGTTTGCCTGCTTGTCTGACTGTGTCTCTCTGCTTCCCTAAAAATGGTTTGGATACCTGTAGTCCTTGTCTATCATATGCAGACTCCCTTTTCCCTTCCCCTGACAGGTGCAGCCTCTAGATGCCTTATGTCTCATTTGTCTATCAGATGGTTGATGCCTGATACAGTTCCCTATGTCAGCACGGTGGCTGACTGTCTATTGCCCTGGTATGAGAACACTGAGACTTGCTGTGGTATTTCAGCTGCTTGCATGTGAGCTCTGGGTGGGGTTCCTGTTATATGTACTATATGTTGTATGTTTGGTGTGAACAGAGACGTGTTTGATATGTCTGTGCTGGTTGCCAGACATGTTCCATATGCCTAGTCCTGTTCTGTTTTCGGTGTGACAGTACAGTGTCATGTCCTGAGTGTCTGTTTAGTGCATCTCTCCAGCTCCCTAATCAGGGAGAGTTAGGTCCCAGGTACGAGTGCAGGCCCGCATCTATCAATGCGCTTTGTTTGCCATGGTAGGCAGGGCCTCTCCCTCGTTCGTTACGTATTTAGGGAAAGAGTTGCCATTTAGTATTTTAGGAGAGAGTTTGCAGGTTTTAAATAGATACACTTGCGTCTCTTCTGTGGAATAGCGCTTTCGTGTGCCAAGCGGACGTAACAGATGCAAAGGTAAAGAAGGTATTTTTGATGGGCCACAAATTCGACAACTTGTAAAGGATCCTGCATTTGACCAAGTTTTTAGAGGGAAAAGAAAAGGAAGCTTGGCAAGCCTTAAAGGGAGTTATTCATGGATACTTAGGCAACACAAGAGATGATAAGCACACTCAGTTGGTGACAGTACTTCTAGAAAAGTACCATCAACTCAGATGCAACATGTCCCTTAAAATCCATTTTCTCCATTTTCCCTCCTAGTTATGGAGCTGTCAGTGATGAACACGGAGAAAGATTCTACCAGGATATTTCTGTAATCAAACAAAGATATCAGGGCCGTTGGAATGAAGCAGTGCTTGCGGATTATAGATGTCTGTGTGCAGGGATGCTCCGGAACTCACTTACAAGAGGCAAGCCAAAAGAAACGATCTTATGAAGTCACCACATGATTCTCTTTGCACTGAGCCACCTGCCAGGAATTCTTCCATCAATTTAGAACTCTTAGAATGTAACGGTCATAAAAAAACTCAAATGCACTTTCAATGTTGTTAGCATATATAATTAAAATGTATCATTCTCTTAATCTGTTAAAATAACATATTTCCACCTATTGTATATCACAGAAAATTTTATTTGTCATATCAGTTTTTCTCATTCCAAAATTAGTAAGATTTGATTCATGAAAACATTCCAAAATATTTTTTTTGTTCGCCAGTGTTTAGACCTTGTGCAATTTTCTCCAGGGGACACCATGGGAACAGGGGAGCCGGTGAATATAAAAAAAAAACATATCATCCATCTCCCCACCACCTCCTTGAACAGTACCATAACTTAATTTATGCTGCTGTTCTGAGGTGACAGGGGCCCTTTATGTAGTTTTATGCTCCCCTGAATGTAGTCTGACCTTGCCATATCATTAGAAATATATAGGGCTATTACAAATGATCTTCCTGATTTGAAACTTTTATAAATCATGTTTAATGACACTCAGATACATAAATTTGATATAAATGGAAACAGAAACTCTAAATGCTTTGTTGTGCATCATTAAAAATGTTTTCCACATCAGAGGTGTTCAATGTGGCACTCCTTGGTCCCATAACACACATCCAGGGAACTCGGAGGCCAAAGAAGAAGTTCACTATCAGCATGACCGGCAAGGTTAGTCCGATATGTCCAGGTACGAAATACCCAGGATTGTCTCCTCATGGAAAAAGAAGGGGCCGTACACTTTCCTACAGGTTATAGCGCAAAACACAGTCTCCTCTGTGAAGCCACACATTTGCTCCATGAAGGATGTGGGTTTTTTTACATTATATTTGTTACCTGTGCCCAAAAGGTGGAAGGCGGCTTCATCACTAATCAGTAAAGATTCAATGAAGCTATCTGTTTCCATTAGTTTGCATACTCTTGCAGAAAGAATGTCGCCTTGCTTTGTCATCCGGTTTCAGGGTCTGTAACAATTGCAATCAGTGGGGATAACATTGCAAACAATTGTGCAGAATCTTCTATACTGTTGGATGTCCAATTCTCTGCTTGCTTTGATGATGGATTTCTGAAGACTTCATATAAAACCTGCGCGGAAGCGCTTCACTGTTTCCACACTTACTGGTGGTCGAATGGATGATTTTCTAAATGAAAATGTTTGAGTTTTGCTAAATGAAAATTTTTGAGTTTCTGTTTCCATTGATATGAAATGTATGAATCTGAGTGTCATTAAACGTGAGTTATAAGTGTTACAAATGGGAAAGATCATCTGTAATAAGCCTGTGCACAGTGTTATATTGTACAGGCAGGAAATACATGTGAAACTCTGTGTCACTCAGCGCACACAGATACACGGCACTGTCTTCTGGCTTGATGTCTTGTATGTAGAAGACACTAGACTTTCTGTTTTTGCCAAAAGTTAGTTTAAACTTATTATCGCGCAGCTCGGTGTCCTGGTAGCCACTGATTAGAAATACTGGTCTTTGACCAGGAAACACCCTGTACCAGTGGATGTAGTCGCCAGTCGTTATAGTGGCATGGTCACATTCAAGATTAGTATCTTCTCCTGCTATACTGTCTTGTCCGGCTATCTGTACAACATTACAGCTGCATGAAGAGCCTGAAAAGTACACAAGTGATTAGTAAATAATTCCTCACCAATGCAGTATAGGGTAGAGCAGGAGTCAGCAATCTGTGGCTTTTCAGCTTTTGCTGAACTACAACTCCCATCTGTAGCTATGGGAGTTGTAGTTCTATGAGAGCTGGGTGCTGGGAGTTATTGTTCTATGAGAGCTGTATGGTTACCGGTTGGAGACCACTGGCATAAAAATTAACGAGAAACAATTCATTGGTATATCCAATATCAGATCTATACTTACAGAAAGAGAATATTAATATGGCTTTGAAGAAAATCATGCTCCACGTAGGCATTTTCAGTGGAAAAACTCTACTTCTGAGTAAGTGTATGTATGCGAGTGATGAATCTTCGTATTGTGTGATGTTATTCTGCCCTTTCCTTCAGTTATGATATAAATGTATTGTATGATGATCCCATTTAGTAGTTTCTGGGGAGATCTAGACATACAGTATATTCAGCACTGACACTACAGCGCCACCTAGTGAAGTTTAGTTTACTAGGTCTGCAAAGAATAAAATATAAAATACTCATGAGATATTAATGACTCCTCTAGTCTGCAAAATGTTCATTTGTATATGGAAAATAACTGCTTTAGCTTATGATATTGATGTAAGTTTAGGTACTGTTGTACCTTGACGCCGCTGGAAGCTAGGGGCTGAGAGGGGGGGTATGTTCCTCGGCAGAAGATGTTTCTTCCCGACTGACCGCCAATTGGGAGCTAGGGGCGTGACAGGTGCATTTTCCCATGCAAGCCCTGTCAAACCCCTAGCTTCCGGTGGCGTCAAGGTACAATAGTACCTTAAGTTTAACTATAGAATTAAATTAGGAAACTAGGCGTCTAAATAGGATTATACTGGCAAGGCATTTGTCCCAAGTGTTGGGAGGGACCCAAAGCTTGTCCAAAATAGTATGATATAGGATTCAGACAGCAAACTGCACGGTGATAGTGATTATAATGCAGTTACACGCAGTGATCACAGGTATCTTTTTCTCTGATTTAAGTTGTTCACTTTTGTTTTTCTTCCCTCTCCGGGCCTAGACTGCAATCTCCCCACACAAACTCCTTATCATGCTGCCTCCCCTCAGTGCCACCTACACAGTAAGAGTGCCCCTTTGTGCCTCACTAATAATCTTCCTTTGTGCCCCATAGTAATAGTTTCTTCCTTTGTGCCCCACAGTAATAGTTCCTTCCTTTGTGCCCCACACATTAATTATTCCCCTTCGTGCCTCCTCACAAGATAATAATGTCAACTTTCTTCTCTTGGAAATTAATAGAACCCTCACTGTGCCACCAGAAGGCATTAATGCCTTTCTGTACCCACAGTGACAGAAGATTCTGTGATGGATAATGGTTGCATGACATTCAAATGCCTCATGATTTCCCCGAGAGTGTCTGTCAGGTACTAAGATGGGTTACTTGCTTTGACACATCATGGTAACCTCAACATATCGAGGGTGTAGCAATAGAAGCACCATTAGAATCAATGACCTGATGATACGGTTATGAGTAATGTACCATAATATTGATTCTCAAAGCTGCAAATCATATGGTGAAAACTAAACTGGGTGTGGGGTCTAAAGGATCCCATTTATTAACCCTTAAATCGCTGCAATGTGGTATGAACTTTGCTGCAGCAGAATCCCCAGATCACGATACCCATGGTAACATAGTAACATAGTATGTAAGGCTGAATGAAGACAATGTCCATCTAGTCCAGCCTGTCTATCCTCCTGTGTTGATCCAGAGGAAGGCAAAAAAAAACAAGGGCAGAAGCCAATTAGCCCTTTTGGGGAAAAAATTCCTTCCCGACTCCCTAATGGCAATCAGACTGTTCCCTGGATCAACCCCTAATAGTTCCTACCTGCCTGTACACCCGGATTAACAATTAACCTAAGATTTATATCCTATAATGTCCTTCCTCTCCAGAAAGACATCAAGTCCCCTTTTAAAGTCCTTTATGGATTTTGCCATCACCACTTCCTCCGGCAGAGAGTTCCACAGTCTAACTGCTCTTACAGTAAAGAATCCCCTTCTATGTTGGTGATGAAACCTACTTTCCTCTAATCGTAGCGGATGTCCTCTAGTTACCGTCGCTGTCCTGGGTGTAAACAGATCATGGAAGAGATCCTTGTATTGTCCCCTCATGTATTTATACATAGTTATTTGATCACCCCTTAGCCGTCTTTTTTCTAGAGTAAATAATCCCAATTTTGATAGCCTCTCTGGGTATTCCAGTCCCTTCATTCCATGTATTAGTTTAGTTGCCCTTCTTTGAATCCCCTCAAGCACTGTGACATCTTTCCTGAGCACCGGTGACCAGAACTGTACACAGTATTCCATGTGAGGCCTGACTAGTGCCTTATATAATGGAAGGATAATGTTCTCATCCTTCGCCCCTATACCTCTTTTAATGCACCCCAAGACTTTATTTGCCTTTGCAGCAGCTGACTGGCATTGGTTACTCCAGTTTAGTCTACTATCCACTAATACCCCCAGGTCCTTTTCCATATCACTTTTTCCTAGTGGTACTCCATTAATTGAATATTGGTGGCATCCGTTTCTCCTGCCCATGTGCATAGTCTTACATTTTTCAACATTGAACTTCATTTGCCATTTTTCTGCCCAAGCCCCCAGCTTATCCAGGTCTGTTTGTTGCCGCACATTGTCCTCCGTTGCATTAATTATATTGTATAATTTTGTGTCATCTGCAAATATTGATATTTTGCTGTGCAGCCCCTCTATCAGGTCGTTGATAAATATGTTGAACAGAGTGGGGCCTAATACCGAACCCTGTGGCACCCCGCTAGCGACTGTGGTCCAATCAGAGTACAAACCATTTATTACCACCCTCTGCTTTCTATCATTGAGCCAATTTTTTACCCACTTACACACGTTTTCGCCCAGTCCGAGCTGCCTCATTTTGTATATTAGCCTATTATGTGGCATGGTGTCAAAGGCTTTAGAGAAGTCCAGATATATGAGATCAATAGATTCTCCCTGGTCCAGCTTAGAGCTTACTTCATCGTAGAAACTGATCAGATTTGTCTGACATGAGCGACCCTTCATGAATCCATGCTGGTGAGGAGTTATTCCCTTGTTCTCCTTGAGGTGCTCATCGATGGAGTCACTCAGAATCCCCTCGAAAATTTTTCCCGTTACTGAAGTGAGACTTACCGGCCTGTAGTTACCAGGCTTACTTTTGCTCCCTTTTTTGTAAATTGGAACCACGTTGGCAATGTGCCAATCCAATGGTACTGCACCGGTCTTGATAGTGTCTAGAAATATTAGATATAGTGGCCTAGCTATCTCGTCACTTATTTCCCTTAGTATCCTTGTGTGTAATCCATCTGGGCCCGGCGATTTATCAATTTTAGTCTTCTTTAGTCGCTTCCGCACCTCCTCCTGCGTTAGGTATGAGATATTTTGTGATGGGTTCATTTTATTCCCCTGCATCTCGTGTGGCATTTCCTTTTCGTTTGTGAATACACTTGAGAAGAAACGGTTTAGTAGATTTGCCTTCCCTCCGTCATCTTCAATGATCTCTCCTGCATTATTTTTTAAAGGGCCAGTGCTCTCCCTGCAAATCCTTTTGCTGTTAATATAGTTGAAAAATAGCTTCGGGTTGTTTTTGCTCTCTTTGGCGATCAGTCTTTCTGCTTCCTCCTTGGCAGTTTTGATCTTATCTTTGCATATTTTGTTTTTTTCCTGTATGATTTTAGCGCTTCTTTGCTGCCTTGTTGCTTTAGTAGTTTGAACGCTTTCTTTTTATCGTTAATTGCCTCCCTTACCGTCTTGGTTTCCTTTTAGTTGAGTTTCTTTTATTTTTAAAGGGAATGAACTGCTCACAGGATTAGGATCCTTTTAAACTTTTCCCATTTGTCCTCTGTACCGTTATTTTTGAGGATGTTGTCCCAATTAATGTTACCGATAGTAGTTCTAAGCTCATCAAATTTTGCTTTACTAAAGTTTAGTTTCTTTGTCGCTCCCTGATAAGGCTTCCTATTGAATCACAGCTGGAAATTGATTATATTGTGGTCACTGTTCCCCAAGTGCCCCTCAACCTGCACCCCCTTTACACGTTCTGGTTTGTCAGTTAGTACTAGGTCCAGAAAGGCTCTCCCTCTTGTTGGTTAGTTACAGATTAGCAGCAGTAAGGCTGCAGTTACAAAAGTGTGCTCACCAGTAGAACAGACAGGGTGCATCAAGCCAAAGGAAATTACAAGAGCATATTCAGCACAAGCTAGGAGTCTAACTACAAGTATCAAGTGAGGTGTCCGGTAGTCAAGACAGGCACCTGGTATACTTACCAAATGGACAGCTTTCTGACTCTCTGAAAACAGTGTAAAAAAGGGGAGTAGAACTCACTAGGTGTGACAGCCATATCAAAAGGATATGAAAATGGCTGCTACACCCCAAATCCAAAAAAGGCTTCAACAATCAAACAAATGGTACAGCACCTCTCCCCATCCAAGCAATAGTAGACGAACACACTGTAGAGTGCCAGGAGAAAAAGACAATTGAAGGATCTGATAAGTCTGGTCACATGTAGTGTAAATATAAAAAGAATAAAACAAATATGCACCTCAGCCCTTCATGTCTATGCAGTTGGGAGGACCCCAGAAAATGTGTAAAAACCGTTGTACAGTTCCAGAATCTTCATAAAAAGGAAAGCACATGAGCTGTAGCAGCAAGTGCAGACAGCTGTTTACGGGTAAGTCATCTGCAGCCTTATTTCTGGGTCTGAGGAAACAGCAAGGTGCCAGATATGACATTGAAAGAGTCATCCAAGAGCCCCTATAAAAAAAAAAAACCTGGATAAGTAGTACAGGATTTTGTTATAGGCAACTGTATCTCCTGTTACCACCTCTGAACTGGGATGTTGAAAACTGACTGTAAAGAATATCACCTTTTTTGCCACCTAAAGCTTCAAAAAGCTTGTCAGCGCAATGGAGAGCTACAGGTATATTATCGTGTTCCAAATCAAGAGTTAGGTACAAGCCAATCAAAGAGTCACTAACATGTCATATAGCCCTTGTGTAATCACGAATGATTCTATTTATTTGTTAACAAGCACAAGTATTTATTGTCCTTTTAGAGAAAGACATTGAAAATTAGGTTAAAGGGCAACTGGTTTATACATATGCATAACTTGTTATGATTATGATTATGATTATTATTATTATTAGTTACTAAAGCTTAGCACGTGCAGTAATGTCTGTCCCGGGCAGAACTCCATTCAGGTCATGAATTGCTTGTATGACATATATATATATATATATATGTCCATTCATTTAAAAAGTGTTATATACATATATTATATATAGAGTATATGAGGCATACATATCAATAGGAAGAACTATTTATCTTCTGTTTTGCTAAGTAGACTGACCATGCAGTGTGAGTATATTTCTAAAACCAAATCCAATTTTGATCACTTTGTCCTTTTTTCCTGGAGGCCATGTGCAGTACACACTTGTGTAGGAGAAGGTCAATTGCAACTTTTCTTCATGAGGCCTTGTAAACGACCTTGTATAACTGATTGTCTTGTTCATGTGCCAAGATATCTGCATACTTGTTAACCAAGATAGAAAGCAATGGAAATGGAGGACAAGATGAAGTATAGAAAACGTTATGGTTTCTCTAAAACTTTTCTTGCTGTGCACCCCTTTATAACTCTTGGAGCTCTTTTCCAGTTGGGCGACGATATGTGCGTATTTCCGTATGGACAAACGCCCGCATCACGTGCGGATGACTACCTGCATGACCAGCTCCATTGCCAGCCATATGTTCTTTTTGTGGCAGGTGCGGATATTCGTCCACACCAGCTGTGTGGGCGTTTGTCCGTGCGGAAATACGCGCGGATCACCGCCCGTGTGACTGAGCCCTGAGTAGGTTGGTCACCTCACTGTACCTTGGGTAAACGATAACTCGCTGAACTACTACTCCTCTCCGATCACGGAACTGCAACCTTTACTTACTCACTCCTGGCTGAGTCTGCCTAACTGCTCTGTACTGGACTCCTCCTGCATAGGGACTTGTAAAGCTGCTTTCTTGCCCTTGGGCTTTGCACCAGTAAGATTAAACCTGACTGTCAGCCAATGATTGATCAGCTGACATCAGGGTTAAGCTCTATGGTTAGAGCATAAGGGGAGACACAGGGTCTCTCCCACAGATGACACCTTCTGTATCCAGAGACGGCATAGAGACAGGTGAGATAGGACAAGTGTACCGTGAGTGTTCTGTATGACCCGCTGGGCCACTACAGCTCCCCCTACTTAAAAACACAGCCACTCTTAGCTGTACTGAGCTGCTAGGGGCAGAAAGGTGTGCCTACTAAGTATGCGTGACAGTACATAAGTTGAAGTTTTTGTTAATGTAAGTTATTTTGGCTGGGTAAGGACGGAATCCTAACTCCCAGCTTGCTATGGGGCACTTACATAGCTCTTCTCCCCAAAGGCACAAATAAAATGCATAACAATTGCTGCAGTAAAGACATGAGAAATGTACTGTATGGTAAACAACCTCTATGGAAGGGAATTTTTGAGGTTAAGCAACAAACACGGCACAACATTACTTTAGAATCCAATGCAAAATTTAACACGTATGTCCTAGAAGAAAACGTGCAAAAAATAATAACAGCTTGATTCTTGGCAAACCTTCTGTTGATGGCATAACAGCTGCTAAGATGTGCAAGAGTCCATAGGAAACATAACAAGTCCACAATGCAATGGTGCGCTGCACTAATACAAGCGTCTCTAGAAAAAGGGTAGAAGAAATGTGAGCATCAACAATAAACAATAAAACTGGTAGCAAACTTCAAGTAGACTCTTGAGGCACATATCTTAAATGTTGCAATGACTTTTTAAACTTGGAACTTGTAGAACACTTTGAGTAGTCTCTCAGGGCAACGGGGCTTAGTTGCAGCAAATGTTGCAATAAATAAATAAAGGTATTTCTGAATCCATAAGATTGATAAACTGAAGCTTGTAGAATAATTCTATTCCAGAAATCTTGGTGGTGGTTGGCTACGTGTGGACCTGGTGGATCTTCTTTGGCAATGCTGGAAATCTTCTTCTGGGAGTTGGTGATGATGTTAGAGAAGCTGGTGTCGAGTTGGATGAGGTGAACGAACTTGAGGGTGAAGAACTTGAAGCTGAGGGACTTGGCAATGTTTCCGTGGAATTGGGTGGTGGTGCTTGGTATACTAGACGTGAGAATAGATACAAGTACCAGAGCAATTGATTTTCCAGGCAGAATGGAGATGGGCATTCTTGGACTGAGTGAGGAGTGGATTTGATGATTTCCTCTTCTCCATCTTCGTCTGAATCTGTAGGTGAAGCTGGTTGGACACATAAAATTTTAAGACAGTTACGGTGGACAACATGAATTTTTCCATTAGGATGGGCTATACGATAAAGTCCTCTTTCTGGGAATGCGGCTGTGATTACTGTATAGCGGGTGAGTTTCCAACGGATGTCTAATTTTCCTGTACAGTGCTCTTTCTTTAGCCAGACCCGGTCTCCAATTTGTAAGTCTTATGCATGGGCATGTCTGTCAGGTGGGTGTGGACAATTTCTTGGGCTTCCTTGTGTCTTCTTTGGTGGTCCTGGATCCAGTCGGATTTGGGCATTGGGTTGTGATCATCAGCTACTTTGATTCCTAGTTTTAGATCTGAGGGCAATCTTCCTTGGTGGCCAAACATCAAATAATAGAGGGTGTATCCTGTGGAACAATGTGAGGTATTGTTATATGTGTAGATTAATTCTGGTAATAATGTGGGCCAATATTCCCTCTGCTTGGTTGGAATTGTTCTGAGCAAGTCTAGTATGGTCTGATTGGCTTTTTCACAGAGTCCATTTCCTTGAGGGTGATAAGCGATGGTACAAAGCTTTTTGTAGTCATAAGTGGCACATAATTCTTGGAAGAGTTGTGATTCAAATGTGGGTCCTCTATCCAAAAGTATTTGGTCAGGGCATTCATAACTGAGGATGAAATGCTTCCAAACGATGGCAGCAGTGGTTCTGGTGGTGAGATCTTTGACGGGGATGACGACTGTAAATTTGGTATAGTGATCAATTAACGTGAGTACATAGCTATACCTGGACTTACTGGTTTCTACTTTTAGATGGGTCGATGGCGAGGATTTCCAAGGGCTTGGTGGTAATGATAAGATGTGATGGGGCTCTTTGATCATGTTTGGCTCTCCTTTTGATTTAGCAGACTGTGCATTTCTGACAACATTTCTCCATGGCGGATCACAGCTTCAGTTTTATGGACTCCAAGGTGTCTGAATTAATCATGGTAGGCAAGGAGTACTTGATTGCCATCTCTGCATGGAATTACTATCTGGCGTAGGTGGTGTCCAAATGCAGGATCAATGGAACTTTGGTAGATGACATTTTTCTTTAGGAACAGCCCTTTCCTCTGTCTCCCCAATCGCTGTAGCTCGGGACCATGGATTTACGCAGTATGCTTTTTGGGATAGCTCCAGTGAGCAAATGTTCCTGTAAATCTCCGAAGGTCCTACTGTCTTATTGTAGTAGGAACCATTTTTTTTTTAGAGTGTCTTCTGTTCCTGTTGGGCAATTAAAAGAACTGGTTTGGCAATTCTAGTAGGCTTGCTGTAGGGTGAGATCCAGCATCTCAATGTCTTCCCATGTGTTCTCTTCAGGGAAATTGTCTAGTTCAGTAGGTAATTGACAGAGAGAGTCAGCATTTGTATTGTTCTTCCTTGTGCAGTATTTGACTTGGAAAGTGAAGTTGGCTAGGCGGGACAACAATCTTTGTTCCAATGCCCCTGGTTTTGCAGAGTTCAGATGGGCAACTGGGTTGTTATCTGTATATGCTGTAAAGGTGGTGGAGCAATGTATTCTTTGAATTTTTCAGTCACAACCCAGATGAGTGCAAGAAGTTCCAGCTTGAAGGAGCTGTAATTTTGATCATTTCTTTCAGCATGCTTTAGTGAGCGGTTGGCATAAGCGACTACCCTTTCCTTGCCCTCTTGCACCTCGCTAACCACTGCTCCTAAGCCCTTAAAG
The DNA here is from genome assembly GCF_035609145.1 of Eleutherodactylus coqui. NCBI lineage: Eukaryota > Metazoa > Chordata > Amphibia > Anura > Eleutherodactylidae > Eleutherodactylus > Eleutherodactylus coqui. The sequence continues at coordinate 186,343,279 of NC_089841.1, read as the reverse complement.
CTACGTCTGTATAGAGGTTGAATGGGAGCGTATAATTAGGATAGGCAAGAATGGGGGGAGTCGTTAGCTTCTCTTTTAAGACCTGGAAGGCCTGCTCTTGCTCTTTTTCCCAGTTTATAGCGATGGGCCTACTAAAAGTCTTTTTGGATGCCTGCGCAAAACTTCCTGTAATAGAGCCGCAATCTGCACAAACTTGGTGGTGAAGCGCCTGTAAATACCCCACAAACCCTAGAAAGCTCCTGACATTTTTTAAGGTTTTAGGAGTAGACCAATTCTTTACAGCGCTCACATTATCAGGATCTGGGTATATCTCCTCGGCACTGACAATGTGTCCAAGATTGTGCACTTTAGTTTGTAGCAGATTACATTAAGATGGCTTTATTTTCAAGCCATGATCAATGACAGTCTGAAACATGTCACTGAGATGTTGGGTATGCTCCTTATAGGTTTTAGAGTAAATGATTACGCCATCTAAATACAGCAGGACAGATTCAAAATGTTTATGGCATTTCCATGAGTCTTTGGAAAGTGCTGGGGGCGTTACAGAGGCCGACGGGAATACAGTTGAATTCAAATAGCCCCATAGGGGTGGTGAAGGCAGTTTTCTCCCTATCTGCCTCACTCATGGGTACCTGCCAATATCCACTGGCCAGATCCACAGTGGAAAAATATGCAACAGAACCCAAAGCCGTCAGAGACTCCTCAATACTAGGGAGAGGATAGGCATCTTTGTGTGTCACACTGTTAAGCTTCCTGTAATCCACACAGAAGCGGATGCCTCCATCCTTTTTTCTTTGCAAGCACTATGGGAGCAGCCCAGGGACTATGACTCTCCTGAATAACATTATGATCCTTCATTTCTTGGATCCTATTCTTGACTTGTTGATATGGCGGAATAGACCTAGATCTCTCCTTAATAGGCACATGGCTGTTGGTGGGGATAGAGTGGCAGAGGTCATTGACCTGGCCAAAATCAAGGCTATGCCTACTAAAAGTGTGTTTTTTTTTTACCAGGGCCAGATTTTTTATTCCCTGCACCTGATCAGGGGATGTCTGAGTATTCCCAATATGTAACTCAGAGAGCCAGGAGGGAGACTGAGCGGAACCTGCCTCTGCGGACTGTGCCCCTTGCAACACACCGTCAGTCTCACTCCTAAACACATCAGTGGGCTCAAGCAGGGACACTTGTGCCACAGAAGTATATTCAGCTGTGCAGACATATTCCCAATATTGATGAGGCAGACCAGCACCTTCCCGTTTGTCACAGTAGTCAGGCTCTGGGCAACCAGTAAATATGGGTGACCATCTATGGGGATGGGCTCTATTATCGCCTCATAATCACGGCCGTGTAAGCCTGGCTGTGTCTGGCACCAGAAGACAAATTCAGACTCCAGTAGGACTGAAACTGGCCTGATATCCTTCACGTGGGCTCTTCCCACATGGCCCTGCAGATTGGCAAACCGCTGCTGAGCTGATAAGGGTTTTATAGTGGTTTTTAGTACAGCTCTCTGGCCTTGGACGCTGTGGGCACTTTACTCTGAAGTGCTTCCAACATCTCTGCATAACAGTTCTTTAATATGATTAGTGCATTTTTATCGGGCACATCTACCACCAGTATTCCTTGCTGGTGTAGCTCAGCTTTCCCAGCTATAATGGTCAGTTCCCAGTACCCCACTATAGGTACGGACAGGCCATTGCTAGCCACAACATTGATTAACTGTTTAGGCGGACAGCTGAGAACTTCCGGGGACTAGTATTTTTCAAAATCACGCTTGCAGATAGTGGTGACTTGTGACCCGTTATCAATGAGTGCAGGCAGGGGCATACAATCTACATATACCATAACTTCTGGACGAGGGTCTATATATTTAGAATTGCCCTTTGCCACATGTGGACCTATTATCTGTCCTCCCGGAGTATGGTCCTTCTACCAAGGGGTTGCCCATTTAAACCGTAGCATGTTTGAATATCATGCTCGTTTTGGTGGTAATGCTCACAAAATGTCCGTGAGGGGCGTAGATAGCCTCCAACCGGCCGATACGGTCCCGGTAGTAATCGGCGCTCAGGCAGTAACAGCTGGGGCATTGGAGATGGGCTTTTTAGCTCGCTGATTTTCTAACACAGTACGGCAACACTACGAGTCAGCTCCGTCATCTGTTTCTTCATCTCTAACAGTGGAGCATATATATCACTGCTAGATTGTTCTGGATGTCTGTACATGTCACTCTTGTGGGGACGGGACAGGCTCTCATCATTCAACACATTCTTTTCCATCTTAGGCTCCTCCCCCTCACCGGTCTGGGGCTCCATACCCTGAATAGTAATGGCCAGTTCTTTGAATAGCAAAAATGTGCTATCTGGGTTCTGCACCGACAGCATCTTCAACTGGCTCATGAGTCTCCGTTAATGAGCCCTCAATCAACTGTTCCCTAAGAGCCTGGTTGGCACCTTATTATGGTCTTCATGTCCTTCTGCAGGGTCAGTACATATTCCCTCAGAGTCTCCCCTACTTTCTTTGTTAAAGCATTGTTTATTTACCTCTGACATCGCCATGCATTTAAGGTGATCTGCACTGCACCCCCCCCCCCTTGCAACAAGGTAACAGAGATTGCTGCTGGAACCACATATTATTACTGTCATGACTTCTAATCACAGCCAGCGAGCACCTAAGAGGGATGAGAATGTCTCTATTGAACCGTATGGCGATGCTCCGGGTCCATCATTCGTCTTTGCATATACAAATGAGGACGCTAGAATCATCCTATCGGATATGGAGTGGGATGGAACATTCCTCAGCACACCATCACTCATATTGCTTCAGAGGAAGTTCGAGGTAACAAAAAACCTATTATCTGCATAGGACTAGTCTATGAGAATACTACAATTCAAAGATGATTCCAAGAGGTCTGCGCTCTAATATTAGATCGACACTTATGACGGACAATTAGGCATTCTGCTCAAGGTTTGAACAGATAGCCAACATTAGTGCGATCTGATCCTCCTAAATATCGAATCCCTCCATACTGAGATAAAGAAAAATCAAGAGCTCTTGAGGGAGACTGAACAACTGATATCATAAATGTCCAATGGTGATTGGGCCTTTTTTGCCAAACAAATGGATAAGATATGCCGGCGCCATCAGAAAGACATTGAACATGTGAAGAGAACAAAATGGCAAAGGGACACGCAAGATTATAGGGAAGGAAAAGTCTATCATTGGTGGCAACCGAAGAACCAAGCATATGATGAGTATATACAAAGAAGATACAGATCCAGGGGAAAAGGGCAGCGCCAGAGACAACTGCCTATGTTTGGTTTTTCATCTGGCCCATCGGATTCTACAGACTCAGGTAGATATGTTGACACCATTGGCCCTACGATGTCTTTCTCTTTTTTAGCCTAATTCCCCCCACAGAGAAAGGAAAGAGAGGTTAGAAGAAACATCGAGGTGGGAGAAAGCATGACAGGAGGAGAAAGAGGAAGAGTCCAAACGAGGTAGACAGCGAGACGCTTCCACCTGAACAGGAGCCAGATCTGATTGTTAATCTATCTTCCACACCACTATCAGAGACAGAATGTAAGGTATTTGCTTGGGGTTTGTCATTTTGTCCTACACCCAAAATAGACTGGTTCAGACTTGAAATGGATTGTGAAAGTTTCCATCCTAAGCTTAGATTAAAAATGTATTTTGCCTCTGGGGAGTTACAGACATGAGTGCCATCATCACAGTCTGAGCCTCCTGGGACTTTCAGCCTAGGAGGTGTCGGACTGCAAAGTAAGAGTCATTTCAACCCTACCACAATTGATCCTACTGTAGAAGGAATGTAAAATTAGTCCAGGGTGACTTAACTAGACTCCGTTTGTGGAGATTTGGTCTACACTATAAACAAAATTTGTGCAGAGAGGCATATGAAGCCTTTATGAATTTAAGCATGGATGACCCCATAACTATCAAGCCTGCGGACAAAGGGGGTGCGGTGGTGATTATGCATACTTCTATGTATATACGTGAAGCCAGGAGACAACTTGGTGATACGGTTGTCTATGAAAAACTTACAAATAATCCCACCCCCCAGTTTGTCCTCACAATTGAGCCTCATCACAGAGAATGTTAAACTTGATGGCATTATTAATCAGCAATTAACAAACTTTCTTATGGTTGAACATCCAGTGGCACCATGTCTCTATTTGTTACCAAAAATCCACAAAAAAGTCTGGTTGATCCAACGGGTCACCCGATAGTCTCTGGTAGGGGATCTTTGTTTAGTAATTCTTCATAGTTTTTGGACCGAATTTTACGTAAATTCGCGATTGAAGCAAGATCCTTTCTCAGGGACACGTGAGACATCTTGGTCCACTTGAATAATATTTTGGTGACATCTGATACGTACTTAGTTACTTTTGATGGTTTCGTTGTACACACAAAAGGACAAGGAGCGGTACATGACAAACTCAGAGACAGATTGGCCAAATTCTAACAAACTTCACAATGACCCTACTGGAGTTTATCGTTCACAACAATTTTTTTTATTTTTGAGGAGGAATTTTACCTCCAACACCAGGGGACCACGATGGGGTCAAATCCCGCACCGAATTACGCAAATATCTATATGGACTGGGTGGAGTCTAAGTACATCTATGCGGCACTGCTTTGCACCATGTGCCAAGGTGGTGGTGTTACATAGACGATATCTTGTTACTCTGATTGCCATCAATATATTAATGAGATTTTTCAAGAGTGGGGACAAGAATAACTTATCCACTTCGACAGTTGTCACCCTGAAAGAATGGTCCAGTTGCTCCCTTGGAGCCAACTACTCCCGGTTCGATGCATTGTTAACCATGACGTGGCTGATGAGAGACTTGAGACCATTTTTGGTGTGGGGTTATCCTTGTGAGTCAATCTCTAAAACCATAAATGAGATACATAGCAGGAATAGATCAGACCTACTGATACCAAAAGCAAGGGAGGATGCAAAGATTTGTATACCATTTGTTTCCACTTACGTCCCCCTTAGTAAGCAGGCTGCTAACGTCTTAAGAAGATACTGGCCCATGTTAGGCAAAAATTGCCCACAGGCTGAATTTGCTAGAGGCGGGGTATTCAAAGCCACGTCACCAGCAGAAGCTCAGGAGTGAGATGAGGACGACCCAGTTTCGGGGGAGGCCTTATATGTCAAGCCTCCCCCAAAAACCTGATAGGTCCTACCCGATAGTAAGACTTATTTTCGGTAGGTGGATTCACAACTGGCTGAGTGATCGTACTCATAAAATGGCTACAGATCCAACTGGAAGAATGTATCAAGTTGGGTACCACAAGGCTCTGTCCTAGGCCCAGTGTTATTTAACATTTTTATAAATAATCTGGATGAGAAAATGGATGGGAAACAAAGCTGGGAGGGATAGCAAACACTAGAGAAAAGAGAGAGAGGATTTAAAAAGATCTAGACAAGCTTGAACAGTGGGCTCCGTCTAACAGAACGGTATTCCTGTTAGCCGGAGAGAAATGCAAAGCACTACATCTGGGCGAGAAAACTAAAAAGGCACATACAGAATGGGAAAAATTAAGCTAAGCAGCAGCACATGTGAGAATGACTAATAGATCACAGACTGAACAAGAGTAAACAGTCTGATGCTGCAGCAAAAAAGGCAAACACAATTCAGGGATGTATTAAGAGAAGCATAGAGTCTAGATCACATGAGGTCATTATCCCCCTCTACACTTCCTTAGTCAGACTTCATCTGGAATACTGTACCCAGTTCTGGGCACCCCAATTTAAAATAAACATCAATAAACTGGAGCAAGATTTAAAAAAGCTACCAGGATGGTGACCGGTCTGCAAATCATGTCCTATGAGGAACAGTTTAAGGATCTGAGAATGTTTAGCAAAAAGAAGGCTGAGAGGAGACTTAATAGCTGTCTACAAATATATGAATGGCTGTCACAGTGTAGAGGGATCAGACCTATTCTCATTTGCACAAGGAAAGACTAGAAGCAATGGAATGAAACTGAAAGGGATGAGACACAAATTAGATATTGGAAAAAACTTTGACAGTGAGGGTGATCAATGAGTGGAACAGGTTACCACGGGAGGTGGCGAGTTCTCCTTCAATGGAAGTCTGCAAACAGAAGCTGGACGGACATCTGTCTGGGATGATTTAGTTGGAGGTCCCTTTCAACTCTACCATTATATGACTTACCATATAATAGTTAGAGATCAGCTCTAAGCCATTGATGCAAAAGATCATATATATTAAACAAGTTTTATAACACCTCAGGCTCAGATAAATTGGCTAAGCTCTAGTATATCTCTAAATAATTCATCCTCCAAATAGTTGAATACCAGTTCTACACAATGATAGTGATTACAGTACAGTTACCTCCAGTGATCACAGGTAACGTCTCCGCTGATTGCAGTCAATTGGTTTTCTTCTCTATCTGGTCCCATTATCACCATGAAGGCTACTTCCAACTATGACTCATCTCTGCATACTGTTCCTATCCTGCTACTATCCCAATGAACCTATCAGTGCCCTCTACATAGTAATAATGTCCCTTTTGTGTCTCCCACAGTACAGTGCCTTCTTCTGTTACACCATGGGAGTACAAGTACACACGATTGTTTTTCATATATCAGCCACTAGATGGCATCACCTTAGTTTGATATGGTCTTGTGACATGTTAGAAGCATACTGTGTAAACATTTAACCAAACATTTAACCGCAAAGCCTGGAAAAAAGATCAAGTATACTTGTAAACTTACACTTAGGCCTCCTGCCCATGGCTGGGTCGGATTCCGACTGCGAAAACTCGGAGCAAAATCAGACAAAGTGCCCCCCAGAGACCGTATACTCACCTGTCCAGATCTGCCGTGGGTGTCTCAAGCGGCGAGCCGGCAGTGCAGCGCATGACGCCCTGGCGCTGGGCTGTGATTTTATGCACAAAATAGAACATGCTGAAATTCATCCCCGCGAGCCGAAAATCACAGTTGCTTTCTGCTTGTGAGCAAGGGAGAATCGTTTAACACAGTATGTCTATGAAAGCAAATTGCTGCGGAATTCATGGCGGGTGTCTGCCTGCGAATTCCGCAGCACTAATCTGTCTGTGGGCATTTGGCCTAAATAAGGCAGTGTGTCCAGGTTATGTTTTTCTTTGTGAACATTCCATGCATGTTTTCTGTGTTTATAAATGTAAATAAAATAAATTTATCACAATTGCCAACCGTATTGTAATTTCAGTACATAACAGTGCTCTGTTTGCAGCAGTATTGTATAGCTATTCTGTTTGAATGTTATGATAAACAATATTGTCATTTAACCCCTTTTGCCTCTTTTGGCCTTCAGAACCAATCCTTATTTTTCAACAAAGAGCAAAGAAAAAAGTGGAGGATAGCTGCAACCATAAAACTTCTTGATTAGCAAGAGTGCATTGCACACATGGATGTGAAATGTGAGGAAGCTGAATGCATATCGACCGTCAGGTCTTTCTCAACAGCACTGATCACAAAACCACAAAATCTGACATCTACATGTCACTTTATGTGGTTTTTATGCCGTCTGTAAAAGATAGATCTGGAACTGTCTTCGGCGGGAATATGGTGGCCGCTACCATAGATTTCTATGGGAGCCGGTGGGAGAGAGTTTAGCAGCGTGACTGCTGAACTCCCTGCCCCTTCCCTCCCTCTTCTCGCCCTTGCTGCATGTCTTTGATGAAAGGGGATGGGACGGGAGGAAAACTAATGTGCTAATGAGACATGGGGAGGTCCCCCACAGAGGCAGTGGCTGGGCTGCCTTGAGCATGGCTGTTGGAAGGTTGGCTAAGTCCCAAGCCAGTCTTTGCTTCTATCCGGGTGATGGCAGTGGGAGAGCCTGGCCAGGGCTCCAGGAGGTCGGCCTGGGTGAGAGGCAGGCCCCCCGAGTGAATCTTAGAGCGTCGCCCAGTTTTTGCTTTTACCCGGGTGATGGCAGTGGGAGAGCCCGGACAAGGCTCCAGGAGGTTGGCCTGGGGGAGTTGCAAGCCCCCTGCTGGCATCCCCCAAGGTCTGAGGTGGATAGAACTGGGATAGGGATGAACCCAGGCGCCCATGCCGGGTGGCAGTTCCAGAAGGTCGGCATGAGGTAGCTGATTTCCCCCTGATAGAGTGAAAATGCTTAAAATGGGGGGGGGGGGGGGGGCAGCAAAAAAGCACCGCCGGCAGAGACATGGGGAGGTCCAACCGGAGGCAGTGGCCGGACTGCCTTGAGCATGGCTGTTGGAAGGTTGGCTAAGTCCCAAGCCAGTCTTTGCTTTTACACAGGTGATGGCAGTGGGACAGCCCGGGCCAGGGCTTCTGGAGGTTGACCTGCATGAGCGGCAAGTCCCCCCCCCCCTCCCCGAGTGAATCTTAGAAAGTCGCCCCGATCTTTGCTTCTACTCGGGTAATGGCAGTGGGAGAGCTCGTCCAGGGCTACAGGAGGTCGGCCTGGGTGAGTGGCAGGTCCCCTCTGAGTGAATCTTAGAGTGTCGCCCGGTCTTTGCTTTTACCTGGGGGATGGCAGTGGGAGAGCCTGGCCAGGGCTCAAGGAGATCAGCCTGGGTGAGCTGCCAGCCCCCGCTGGTGTCCCCCAAGGTCTGCAGTGAAAATAACTGGGGTATGGACAAACCAAGGGCATCTATGCCGGGTGGCAATTCCAGGAGGTCAGCATGGTGCGGCCGGTTTTCCCCTCAGAGTGAAAATGCTTAAAATGGGGGGAGCAAAAAAGCACCACCGGCAGAGACATGGGTAAGTTCCCCTGTAGGCTGTTGCTGGGCTGCCTTGAGCAAGAATGTTGGAGGGTTGGCTAAGTCCCAACCAATCTTTGCTTTAAATCGGGTGATGGCAGTGTGAGAGGTCGGTTTGGGCTCCAGCAGGTCGGCCTGAGTGAAGGCCAAGTCCCCCTGAGTGTCTCCCAGAGTGCCCCCGTCTTTTGCTAGAGAACGGGTCATAGCCATCAATGTGGCTTGCTGGGTACCCAAGGAGGTCGGCCTGGGTGGGCTAGAAAAGCCCTCGTGTGTCCCTGAGTGTTCCCCAGTGTTTGGTCAAAAGGGGGTCATGGCTGTCAATGTGGCTGGTGGGGTACCCTAGGAGGTTGACCTGGGTGAGCTGGAACAGCCCCCTTGTGTTCCTGAGTGTTTCCCAGTGTTTGGTCAAAAGTGGAGGCATGGCAAAGTCCCTCCCAATCTTGGGTGGGGACCGGGCCACCCTTGCCTGCTTCCACCATCTGACCCCCGTGGCCTCTCTCCGACACAGGGGTGCGAGGATGAGGCAGCCGCCCCAAGCCCGGGCACCTCTCCGAGAAGCCAGGCAAGGTGGAGGTGGGCGCCCTCGCCTGCTCCGTCGTCTGCCCGCCGTGTCCCCTCTCCCACACAGCGGTGCGAGGATGAGGCAGCCGATCCAAGCCTAGGTGAAAGCCCAAGGCACGTCCCTGCATAGCAGGCTCGGAGGCGACTCCAATGGTGGCAGCAATGCTGCGATTGTGCAGGTGCTGTAACATGTCATTGTGGCGGTTAACAGGATATTAGATGTGGAGGGGGTACCCTCGTCGTGCACAGGTCAGGGACAGGCCTCAAGCTCTTAGCTCCTTATGTTTCTGGCAAACCGATCCCCGCCCGCATATGACTCTTAATGGGGGTGGCCATATGGTTGTCCCTTCCTTCCTCCAGGCTCCCATGACTGGGCATCGGGGAGCCGTCTGAAGTCCCACCCAGCCCTTCAACGGGTGAGGGCAGGCAAGGCTCGACCTTTCCCCTCCCATGGGGGGTTGGCGTTGCACGGATGGTCTGACATTGAAGCAGGCGCTCGATGGTGTGTCTGTGCACCTTGCGGAGTCTGCTTCAGGGGGAGCACTCTGCAGGATACGCGGCACGAGTGCAGCCATTTCCCAGGCACCATGCGATAGCGACAGGGCACCAAGAAAAACTCTCCTACCTTGGAAAGTGCTCCGGAGGATGCGCCGGGCAAGAGCACAGCTGTTTCGCAAGCACCACGAGACGCAAATGCAAAAGAGCTGTAAAACTTTTTCTCGTTTTCAAGTGGCCCCGTCTGTCCTCAGGCATGACCCCAAGTGGGTAAACGAAGACGGGCAACCATAAACTGTGCATGGCAGGCCCCGGCTGTGCAGGATATGCAGCAATGCGAGTTAAACCCGGGAGTGCTGCCATGAGTCGTCTACCCCGGCGGTGTACATGGAGGCTACCAAGGCTGGTCCTTCACGGCTCTTGATGAACATGGCATCCCCAGTCCCCCTGCTTGACGGGGTGGACGACAGGTGTCCGTGATGATTAGGGGTCCTGGCCTTGCACCCCATGCTGAAAAGCACCCCATGATCCCAAGGTGAGGATACCTAGGCGACATCTAAGTCAGTCCTAGAGGCTCCTGACGGCTGATGCCCCGAGCCCACTGCCCACGTGAGGTGGTGTGGGCCAGCAACTAGGAGTCCTGGTCCAGCAGGTATTCCCTCCCCAAAGCCTGTGTTGGCCTGTGTCTCTGCGTGAACCCTTCCTGGGCTCGGGCAGGGTAGACTGGGATGTTGTGCCTGGTGTGAAAGCTGAAGGAGCCTAGCAGTGAAGTCCAACATGCATTAGCTGTGTCGGTCACTGGGGCTGTTGGTAGTTTGAGCAACGGCCTAGTTACGTATGTAGCTCATCCTTTCCCCCATTATGGCGATGGCTGCGAGAAGGCCCTTGAGGATGATCTTCCACATACCAACGAATGGCAGCCGCTAACCCCTTTTGCTGCCGGAGATGGCAGTTTCTCTCCCCGAGGAGGCTCAACACCAGAGCTGGTTCCAGAGGCTCCTGACGACCGAAGCCCCAAGCCCGCTGCCCAAATAAGGGGGTGGCTGGGGAGGCATATGAGCAGAAAATAGAGATGGAGGGGAGCTGCTACCGTTAAAAATTTCCTTCTTTATTGAATAAAATAAAGCATACAGCTCACAAGTGCACACTGAACGCGTTTCGGCAAAAGCCTTTGTCAACAGCTATGAGGTATGGAGTACATAAGACATTTATAGACCAAATACAAATTAAAATCAAAGGAGAGATACCTGTGTATGTTAGCTTGTCAGGGGGGGAAATGGTTGAGGGATGGTATAGAGGGTGTGTTCAAGAGCTAATTACATCACATGTTGCAACCAGCATACAGAGATTTGTGGCAAGAGGATTCAAAACAGACAGATAGAGAAACAAGTATGCATATGGATATCTGAAAAACAATTCTTAAATACATTTACATAGCGATAAATAGGTAAAGAATATGAAAAAGAAAAAAAAATTTATAAAAAAAAAAGAAAAAACAAATTTTTTGAAAAAAAAAAATAAATAAATAAATTTTTCTTTTCTTTTCCTCTCCCATTCTTCTCTCTTTTTCCAGATATATAGTTGCACAAGCTATTTCCGCATAATAGTAAAGCAATTACAAAGTATATAAATTTACCAGAGTAGAAGTCAGGAGAGGGAAAAAACACACACACAAAAAAAAAAAAAAAAAAAGAAAAAAACACACACACACATATATATATGCATTTTCTCTTTTTTTTTTTACCTTTAATCCCCCCTTACTGTTTATTAATAAGCACAGAATAAATCCGTTCTATAATTCATACCAAATGGGAATCTAGTATTTAGTTCCAAAATCCAATACGCTTCCCTGCGAAGGATATCCTTCATTTCTACTTTTTGTTTCCTATTTTTCCAAACTCTGTCTATCCCCAAACATGAAAAATTTTTTGTTTCACCACCATGTTTTAGAATAAAGTGATTTGCAACCCCTGATTTTCCTAATAGATTTTTTTGAATGTCCCTCAGGTGTTCTGCTATTCTAGTATGTAATCTCCTAGAGGTGCATCCTACATAAAGTAAATTGCATAGGGTGCATACTATTACATAGATTATTCCACTAGTTTTACAGTTAATAAAACTATTGATTTTGTATTTTTTGTTGTTCTGTGGGTTATTAAATTCCCTAGATTTATTAAGGGTGTACTGACAACAACCACAACGTGGGTCAGCACATTTGAAAAATCCATTAATATTAATCCAATTATTTTTGGGTTTCTGACATATGAAATTCTTAGATACTCTGTCTCCAATAGTACGATTTCTGCGAGAGGTACATAACGCGCCTTTGTCTAAGATAGATTTTAAATCATCATCCTGTTTTAAAATTGGAAGATAGGAGAAGAATAATTTTCTTATCTGTGGGAATTCCCTACTATATGGTGTAGTGAAGACAATTTTGTTGGATATACCATCAGATAAATCCTTATCCTTATACAGCAATGTCTTTCTGTCCATTTTATTAACCTTGTCCCTAGCATTATTCAAAGTTTGTGGGTTATAACTTCTATTCGCCAAACGGGTACAGATTTGGTTTGCTGATGTATTATAGCTTGATGTATTGGTACATATACGTTTTGCCCTAATGAATTCCGTAAGTGGTATGGCATTAATTGTATGTCGGGGGTGACAACTAGTCGCTTTAAGTATCGTATTTCCACTGCTGGGTTTACGGTATACTGAAGCATTAATACTATCCCTAGAGCAACTAACCTCTAATAGGAGATCCAGGAAATTAATTTTGTTCTGATCACTATTAATGGTAAACTGTAAGTTGCAATTGTTCTTATTAATATAACTCAGGAATTCTAAAAATTCTGAGTGGACATCAGAAATGGTGACATTATGGGAATGGGAAGATCCCTGTCTCCAAATAATAATGATGTCATCCAAGTATCTGGCATACCACACCACGCTGTCAATGAATGGATTAGATATAGAGAAAATATAAGATTCTTCCCACCAAGCCATATAAAGTATGGCTAAAGTGGGAGAGAATTTTGACCCCATAGGAGCTCCTACCAACTGTAAGAAAAATTGATTATTAAACATGAAAAAATTATGAGTGAGGAGAAACTCTGTGCAAAGCATGATAAATTCTCTCAGTTCACTACTGTATTCACTATACTCTCTCAAATGGTAGTGTAAAGCTTGTTGAGCCCTTGAGGATGATCTTCCACATACCAACGAATGGCAGCCGCTAACCCCTTTTGCTGCCGGAGATGGCAGTTTCTCTCCCCGAGGAGGCTCAACACCAGAGCTGGTTCCAGAGGCTCCTGACGACCGAAGCCCCAAGCCCGCTGCCCAAATAAGGGGGTGGCTGGGGAGGGCCGGCGACCAGGAGTCCCGGATCAACGGTGCTAAGCTGAGGACATGGTGGAAAGTCTCCCATGATCCCGGTGTTCAATGGGGCAGGCACAGGGTGAGGATCCACTGGTGTGGCTCCCTCAGGAGCCGTTGGCCCTCGGTCTCACCTTCTTCGGTACCCTGGTGGCAGCCCCTGGAAAACACTCTTCCATTGCTGTCACAGCCACGTTCCCGTCTGGGTGTGTTGTCCTTTTTGTCGGTGGAGCCCTCCCTGGGCCCACCACAGCCACTAGGCTTGTGTGCCTTGTGGCCTGGCGAGAGATCGTTGTTGGTACTTTCGCTCCGCGCCTACCTGGTTGGTCCTGCCAGTGGCATATGCTTGTCTCAAAGTTTTCAAGCCATCCACGTGTAAGTGCATACGGCCAGTACAGTCAAACTGCGACTGGCTCATTAAATCAGTTATGGTTCCTTTGATCGCTCCAAACCAGTTACATGGATAACTGTGGTAATTCTAGAGCTAATACATGCCAACGAGCGCTGACCCCCAGGATGTGTGCATTTATAAGACTAAAACAAATCCGGGTGTGGCCCGCGGTGGTCCACGGGCGCCTGCCGGGGTCCATCATGGCCCCTGGGCGCCCGACCGCCGCCCCCCAGCTGCATTGGTGATGCTAGATAACCTTGGGCAGATCGCACTATCCCCTGTGCCAGCGACAATCTACAGTATTTGCACGCCTGTCCTATCAACTTTTGATGGTGCTATTTGCACCTACCATGGTGACTACGGGTAACAAGAAATCAGGGTTTGACTCTGGAGAAGAAGCCAGAGGAATGGCTACCACATCCACGGAAGGCAGCAGGCATCTCAATTACCCATTCCCGACCTCGGGAGGTAGTGCCGAAAAATAACAATACAGGACTCTTTCGAGTCCCTATAATTTGAATGAGCACATTAAATCCTTTAACGAGGATCCATTGGAGGACAAGTCTGGTGCCAGCAGCCACGGTAAATCCTGCAGCTGTTGGTTCCTGTGGGCGTGATCTGCTAGTTGCAGAGAGCATCCTTGCCTGAAAGGAAGTCTATTGCGGTCTCTCCTTGGAAGCCAAGGGAAAACTAGGACACTAGGTGTGGAGCTCCAGCCCGGAGCAGCCACCATCCACTAGGGAGGACCAGCCAGGGATGGTGTGGAGTTACTGGTCCTAGGAAGCCCAGGAAGCCTGGAGGCTATGAACCCAAGCCAACCCGGAGCAGCAAGCTTCCCCCCTGGAGTAAACAGTGCGTCTCCTGGAGCAGTCGACAAGGTATGGAGGGCTAGTCCAAGCCATTTCTCCGGCTTGGAGAGCGGGTCAGGGAGCGAAGACAGTGGGGACGTGATAATTGTGTCCTCGCCAGTGTCCCAGGGCGCTCCACCGGAGGGCCCTCCAAAGAAACCCATCTCCGATGCCGTCTCCTCCCCAAAGAAGCAAGTCAAGCAGCTGCAGTCAAGTGCACAAGGGCATGTTCAGTCAGGAACCCTGCTTGCAAAGTCCCGGTTGGGGGGGTCCCCCAGGATCCACTCCGCCATCACAAGCCAGTGGTGGGCGGGGAGGAATGGGTGTCTCCACCCGTACACCACAGGGCACAACACAGGGCACAACACAGGGTACAAAAAGAAAGGAAGAATCTTAACAGTCCTCTGGCCCAGGAGAAGACAAGAAGGAGGCAGGTGCTGAGACTAGGAGAGGCTCGGGTGGTGGAACCAAGTGCCTGGTAGTTACCGCATGCAGACCGATGATAGCGAGGCGGTGGGCGTGGCTGTGGCGCCACGGCTAATAGAGAGTGCAGGAGTGATGGCGGCGGAGAGAGTACACAGAAGGGCGGGGCGGCGGCGCCCTGCAAAGTTAAGGGTGGAGCTCCGGCTCCTCAACATGCTCTGGCTACGGAGATCGGAGCAGGGGGCGTGGCAGCGGCGCCACACCCAATGGGAGAAACGAGCATGACAGCGGAGTCACAAGGGGGCGTGGCCTCGCAAAATAGCAGTAAGATGGCCTCAAGCAGAGAGGGCGGAGCTACGGAGCCGCGAAAGGTCCGTCAGAAAGACGGGGTGGTGGTGTCCTGTAAAAGAGGAAGAGGTGCCGAGACATCACAAACCGCCCAGGCCACGGAAACCATTGCGGGGGGCGTGGTGGTGGTGCCGCGCGTCATGGCAGTAGAAGGATGGGGGCGTGGTGGTGGCACCGCTAGCCAATAAGGCAATAGGTGCCAGAGCAGAAGGCATGATGGAGGCGCCAAGTGACCCATGTCCAGGAGGAGTGGCGGTGACGTCACAGGACATGGGGCAGAAGGGCGGGGCAGCGAGGCCCTGTACAAAAGGTAGTAAAGTGGAGGTGGCGCCACAGCGCATGGAGATAGACCTGGCAGCGGTGCTAGGTAGTGAGAAGCCAGGTGCAGCGGCAGCACCAGGCGGGCTAAATGAAGGGAAAGCGGCAGCGGTGTCGCAGGAGAGCGGAGT
This sequence comes from Eleutherodactylus coqui, assembly GCF_035609145.1. Lineage (NCBI taxonomy): Eukaryota > Metazoa > Chordata > Amphibia > Anura > Eleutherodactylidae > Eleutherodactylus > Eleutherodactylus coqui. The sequence continues at coordinate 186,327,625 of NC_089841.1, read as the reverse complement.
GAGGCTCCGGGGGGGGGGGGGGGCGGTCCCCCGAGTGGAAGGGACGGAGCCCCAAACAGAAGGGGAGGAATCAGATGCAAGCATCCCCCCCAGCAGCAGAGCCCAGGAGAGGCATCAGATACCAGCATGGAAGTGGAAGGAGAGACAGGAGGCTACTTAATGTCCATAATCCAGTCCATTGAGGCCCCAGTTAACACAAGCCGGATGCTTTTTAATGAGGACCTGCCTGTGGAGGACTACAAAATAAAAGGTAAAAGAAATATCAAGAAAAATGCAAAGCAGTAAGTGTTGATCTTTGGGCCTCTGGCAGGTGACACAAGCGAGAGGAGCAAAGGAGCCATGGCAGGCCAGCCAGCTCCTGTGCAGGGAAATGCTGTGGAGAATGCTGTGCAGGGTGGAGTGGGGAAGTGTATGGGGGCTAAGAAAAATTTGGGGGTGGAGAATGTTAGTGGGGAGACTGAGGCCAGGGGTGGAAAAAAAAAAGGGAAAATACAAGTGGCCAGTACAGAGAAGGTTGGTACAGGTGTGGGTGTGACTGGGGGAGTGATAAAGAGTGTGGGTAGTATGGGAGGGGTGGCAACGCCTGTGGCGGGTCGGTCAGCTCCTCCGGTGTCACCCGGCACCCTTAGTTATGCCGGGGCGGTTTCTGGAGGAGCGGTGGGTCCCTTGTCTGGGGGGGCTAGTTCTGACCCAAGCCGCATTATCCTCGATGGACTACAGTGGAGAGATCCCTTCATCACAGTAGGGGGGTGCGAGTCGACACAAACCCGTGGGTAAGACAGTTTGGTTTGTTTGCTTTCCGAGAAAATGGGGGAGGTTGGTCACTCCCTACAAACGGGCAGAATAGTGGGAGGAGGAATGTAGCTCATCTGGTATGGATTGGCAGTAAGGCGTGCCCATCAAGAGCGACTGTTGTCGAGCTGCTCCTTGAGATGAGTTTCAAGGTAGAGAACATCTTTGCCTTGATACACGCCCATACCACTAAAGAGTTCGACATCAGTTTTGTTAAGCCAGAAGGACTAGAGCTGTTCTGGTCCAATTACACGCTGATGAAGGAGCAGCCCGTTTGGCGGGACTTTAGGGTGGAGGCAGTGTCCCGCCAGGACACCACCGTAACGAGTCTCTTTCTTGCCACGTGATCTACACATGGCTGGCCAGATATGGTACAGTACTTGGTTATGGATCTAAAATTCGAGACGAACATGGCATTTGGTCAGGTGCATGGTCATTCATGGTAAAGTTGAATAGATCTGGTCTTTCAGTCTCTCACATTCCCCCCTCAGCATATCTGGGGAGGGACAGGATCCTAGTCTTCTACCAGGGGCAATTGAAAGTTGGCCACAGGTGCGGTGACCCCACGCACTTTAGTGCAGCCAGCAAAATGGTGGTCTGTGCACTGTGTGTGTGTGTGGGTGGGGGGGGGGGGTTGGTCACACTGCCACATCGTGCTGGATGATTAGGTGTGACCTGTGTGGTGAGAGATCGGTCACCCGTTCAGCTGCTGCCCTCAGGCTCGGGCCGACGCTGCCCCGTCCATGGTATGGACCCTGGTTTTTGGGCTCTCTGCTGGGAGGGAATGAGCGGAGGAACGGGCTGTGTGGGTTCAGTGAGAGAGAGCAGGCCTTGCCCTGTCAATCGCGTAAAGCGCAAGGAGGCCGGTGCGGGCGGCAAGGGCTCCGCCTCCGCCAGAGAAGATGTCCCTGAGCCTTGCGTCCCAGGGGCAAGCTGTTTCCAAGACTCCCGTGAGACCTCTGCGGGAGAGCGAGCTGGATGAGGAGGTCAGGAGATTAGAGACAGAGGAGAAGGATTCTGATCCTGTGAGTTCCCATCCAGAAGACAGTGTGGATGAGGGAGGACAGGAATGGATAGAGAAGAGAAGAAAGCGTCGGAAGAAGGCCGGGAGGCCATGGAGCAGAGTAGGGCTGAGAACTGGAGGGGATTTCTCCTGTCCTTGGATCAAAGGAAGGCATTTGACAGGGTCAACCACGAGTACCTCTGGATGGTCCTTCTGTGCTATGGTCTGCCTTTGAGATTTGTGGATTTGTTAAAGATCTTGTATAGAGGGGCTGAGAGTTTCCAGCTTGTGAGCAGTTGGGTGCCCCTCCGCGGTGGGGTCCAGTGTCTGCCAGGGCTGTCCCTTGAGCCACCTGCTGTACGTATTCAAAATCGACCCCTTTTTAAGACGGTTAGGTGGCGGGCCGTTGGTGGGGGTCAGGGCGGGTCTGGTTGGGCTGGGTCCGGCCTTGAAGGTGGTGGCCTACGCCGATGACATCACGATCTTCGTCTCTTCCCAGGAGGAGGCGGAGTGTGTGGTGTCGGAGGTGGTAAGGTATTTGAAGGCCTCCGGATCCCAAGTCAACTGGGAAAAGTGTGAGAGTCTCTGACTTGGGGAGGAAGCTCCTGATTTTAGGCTCCTGGATGCCCTTTCAGCTCCCCAGGGGAACGCCAAAATTCTGGGCATCCATTTCGGCCAGGGTGATTACCCCACCAAAAATTGGGAGGGCAGACTGAAGGATGTCAGCCAGAAGGTCAACCAGTGGAAGGGATGGTCTTTGTCCCTGAGAGAAAGGGTGACCCTTGCCAAAACCTTTTTGCTCCCTTTATTAATTTATCTGGGCAGCGTTTATATCTTGCCAGACCTCTCTGGACGCGGGTCTACAGCCTGTTTTTCCAGTGTTACAGCCAGCCTTCTCTGGCAAGATCAGTCGAGGTCACCAGGGACCGAGGGTGATGACCACCTGCGCGCCCTCCTCTCAAACCACCCTCGTCCTCTGTTCCACCATGCATCCATACCTCTCTCTCGGGGGAAAGGTGTTGTGTCACTGGGGGTCCTTTGGAGGAAGCGGTGTCCTGGGGAGGGAGGATGTGGCCCCCTGAGAGTCATCCCATGAGCCAAGCCTCAGTCTCCCTGGAGACACCACGCATGCAGACGCCGCTGTAATCCTTCCCCCCAAACTTGTCGCACAAGGGCCCGGGTGGCTGGAAAAAAGGGGTGGGTGCTTGGACCTGTTTGCGCCTGTGTTACTGCACGATAAGACGTCTCTCTGCATGACCGGCTACATTGCCGGCCAAGTGTTCTATCTGCCGGCCTGTGCGGATCAAATGTTCCATTTGAATATAAATAAAATCAAGTGTTCCACTTAGAGTTGCCAGCATTTTTTCATAGCTACATTTAGATGAGCTTTTCCAATTCTGTGCAGTTGTGAGACGTGAATGGAGGTGAGCTGCATTTTTGTGGTGCTATTTTTTGGAATACAGCGGCCATGTTTTTTTTTTTATCTTGTATAATCCTTTAAAGAGAACCTGTTACCAGTGTCATGCTGCTCGAACCACAGGCAGCATGAACTCAGGACCTTGATGTACAACAGGGCTTCAACAGACGAACATATGCCCAAATACACTCACTGCAAAGCAGCAGATTTATACATGAATAATCAGGCTGTCGCGCATGTATCTTTGCATAGCACTGTAATTTTTGCACTCGCAGGGCCAGTTCACACGCATGCATGGCACTCACTGTTTGTGGACTTGAATGCCTTATAAATGCCAGCTTTTCCCAACAGTGTCACCCTTCCCCTTGCTTTTTCTTTATATTGCCATAGACTTCTATGGCAGCTTAGCTGCGTAAAATGCAGAAAGATATGGCTGGTCCTATCTTTTCATGTGCATAAGAAATGCACCCAGGAAGCCCTCTCATTAGAATGAACCCATTGAAATCATTTCAAAATTTGGCAGGTGAGACAGACATAAGACGTAGTTCAGACATGTAACAACGGATAAGAGCAAGGACGTAATTCAGACACAAACCAAAATAGATCAGCTGGAATTCAGACAAAGGAAATACAGACAGAAACCAAACAGACCTGCAGGCATGCAAACCCCAAAGGAGACTGACAGAACAAAGTTCTGCACAGCATGCACCATAAGGGCTTAATTAGATTGGCGTGTTTCAGCGATTGTTGACCGATGTTTAATCATGTGAATAAGGCTTAAGTGTGGCTTCACGCAGGCGAATTGCAAGGTATGCTCGCTGTTGCGCAATGTCTTTGCTTAGAGGGTACTTTGCATGCATGGCTGCGCACGATACTGTGCGTATTTGCCCAGGCACTGCTAGTTCACATGGGCGGAGGAATCACCCACACCATGAGTGGTGATTAAGTCAACGAGGTGCTGGTATTCACAGAGTATTGCGCATATCCTCACTTATATATGTGTGCATTTGCACACCTCCTATAGACTTCTATAGGGCTTTTTGATGCTCAAATTCACACAAAATAGAGCAGGCCCCATTATTTTTTCTTATTTTTTTTTTTTGCATATGCAGAAAAAAAGAGCATGAACCCATTGAAATCAATGGGTTATATTCTCTAAGTATCGCAGACTATTTTAAAATACAGCCATGTGGAGAAGCCCTAACACCCAGGTCAGTTAAGAGAGATAAAGGTAAAATTAACCAGCACCTTCTAGCAAAAGAGGCTGGTATTTATGTGATTGGCAGGCTGGAGAACTCCACCCCATCAGCCAGCCAAATCATCCACACCTGTAGCAGTGTGTTTGTGGAAACCCATAGAACTACAGGTCCCAGGAGCACAGTGTGATAACAAGCCATGTGAAGGAGATTTCAACAAATCATATCCGCAGGCTGTGGAAACAGTCTGCATTGCAGATTTTAAATCTACAGAATGTCAACTCATGCAGCAGATTTTTAGCATGGAATTCACTGCAATCTAAAAGTAGGCTAAAACTAGGTAACAGAATCCCTTTAACCCTTTAATGCCACATGACGTAAGTTTACATCCTGGCTGGGTGGTACATAATACAACAGAGCATAAACTTCTGAGCCCGCAATCCCACAACAGGAGCTGCTTTGACTGATTACCGGCCTCTTGCTGCAACGGTGGTAATCGATAAGAACATTGATCCCTGCTGCTAACCCTCTACATACCATGATCAATGTACATCACGCATGTAAAGGGTTCATAGAGGGGGAGCACTCCCTTTGTAACCTCACTATTTACATAAGTTTGCTACCCAGATAATGCAATAAAAGTGATCAAAAAAGCTGTATGTACCCCAAAATGCTACCGAAACAAACGACAGCTCATCATGCAAAAAACAAGCCCTCACAGAGCTCTGTCCAGGGAAAACTAAAAAAGTTATGGGACTTTAAATGCAAAGATGTAAAAATAATAACTTCCAAAAAAGGGTTTTGCTTGTGCAAAAGTGGAAAAACCTAAAAGAAAAAGGTTGTAATCGTACCGACCCTCAGAAAATAATTATGAACATGATCATTCCCATTATGGAGGAGCATTGATTCTTAGTGCTGAATACGCCTGGACACTTTACTAGAAAATCCTGAATATTTCTGTATGTGCCCTTTTTATAATCTGCTGCTAGTGCAATTGTGCTGAAGTAAAAATAAAAAATAGCTATAATCGATGCCTCAGCAGTTTGTTCCACTGCTTCCCACCTTGCTTCCAGGTAGCACGATCATGTGACAAACATATGTGATCGCTTCGGTCAGTCTCCAGCCTCACCAATACTGAGGACAGGAACTGGACGTAGCGTTCATGTTAGCCGGAAACAGTGGGGGGCTAGAGGTTATTTCAGTCTCTACAATATTACTAAATGGGGCAACTGGACCTTGTTGCTAAATGGGGCATTATTATTACTGAGTGGGGAAAATAAGGAAAGCATTACTACTGAGTAGGGGCATTTGTACTGTGTAGGAGGGCACTGAAAGTGGCACTTACTTTGTGGGACCTACAGGGAGCTCAAAAAAGGGATGCAACTACTGCGTGGAGCACAATGGGTGAAATTATCACTACCTGGGGCACAATGGATGAGGAGATTGTGTAGACGTTTAGCAAATAAAGGTAGGTGGCTAAGAAATTGAAGCGTAAAGCATTTCTGTGTCAAATTCTGCAGAAACAAGTTGTGACTTGTCATTGTCGTATGGGCCAGATGGAGAAGAAAAGGGAAAGTGAATGACTTCAATTAGAATGGCCGTCACTTGTAATCACTAGATATAATGGTACTGTATCAGCTTACACAGTCTGCAGAGCTGGTATCTACTGTTATATGATCACTGTATAGGGGGAATTTGGTGTTTGTGGTGTTATTTCAGTGAGTGTGAAGATCCACAGTAGATTTCACACCTTCAGTTGAATGGGATGAAGTCTGCTGCAGATCTGCTTCAAAATCTGGACCAAGGGGTATGGATTTTGAGATGGATTTTTCCACTGTGAATCATTAGCTTTAACGGTCATGTGCCATTCATGTAAACATGATCGCTGAGGCCAGTGAATGGTTGTAGAGGTCACATGAATAAAAAACTGGTTCTTGAACACTACATGAGCTTCTGGGACACAAAATATTCTACAGGGGGAGAGATGAATCATGGTGGGGTTGCTCAAGTTGTCTGAATAGACAGAGACCGTTGTTCAACTTAATCCACCACTGGAAAGAGGATAGTGCAGCGTTCGGGCCGTTGCAGGGTGAGACCACGAGGAATTTCAAGGTGTTCATCACGGGTGGCTCTGCAATCTCTACCCCTACAATGGCAGAAACAAACAGGGTCGACAACAGTCATGTACAAGTAAAAGTGACGCAGTCAAATGGTAATTGTCACGTTGATGCCAGTACTTTTGTGGGGGGGAGGGGGGGTGAACTCCAGTTGACAGTGATGAAATAATGGAGATGAGTCCATGTAGCTTTGTGATAAACCAAAGGTACACAGTTTACTTGTTGCAGTACTAGTAGCGTGCACAGGTACGCACGGCGCAGGACTCCCTGACCGTCACCCACGCCAATGTCCCTTCCTGGAGGTAGCCCCAAAGGTGGACAGTTCCAGGCTGCCAACACTGACCCTATGCTGCCTACTGGCAGGGCAGGAAGGAACCGCCGTACCTTTGCAGATGCAGATGACAACTTACTAGTTCTGACAGGCTAGGCAGATGGAATAAACCAACACGACAGGAAGACCATAGAACACAGGCAGAGCTGGATCGAGACAAGGTAACTTCCACTGAAGCAGGACCGAAGTCAAGCACACAGGGAATGGAACCAATAACTGGCAACTGCTATCAGCAGCTGCCAAACTATATTAAGGAGTCTCCACCCCTTGCGCAGAGACCAATCAAGTCAGTTGACCGGAGCTCCCAGCCAGCCACTATAACTCATAGAGATAGAGCGTGCGCGCTTCTTCTAGCAGGCACGCGCACGGCCGCACGCGCCACACCGGAGCACGGCACTGCCGCTCACCAACTCAAACGTGCCAGAACGCCGCGGCGAACAGCGCCACTGCCACCTGGGATCTCTGACCCGTCTCATGGTAACATTACTGAGCACTTTGTATACACACATTTAACAAGTACAGTTCACAGTGGTGCAGTCATACTTGGAATTTGAATTAACATTGCTCCGAACACATGATTAACACACAAGATTTTGCTTCCATGCTCTCTCTCTCTCCCTTAGTGTTTCTCCAGAACAATTCCCATCAGTCCTAGTTATCTGAGGGTTGTCTTCCCAAGGATTATTTTTTCCTCCACACTGCTCTCACTTCTGTAGGTTTGAGGTACTTCTACTCTTCACACTAACAAAGTTATTTCTGCCACCTTGCTGCACACCTCCTTTCTCATATACCTCCCAATGACTTGTCATTGCAGGGGTTGCCACTCTGTGCTTCGGCACCCAGAGGAGGGCATCCCACCGAGACCAAGGTAGGCCCACGGCTTGGCGTAAGCATAAGCAAAGCAAGCATCAGCCTCCAGCTGACATGTCCACCTTCACCGACTACATCTCTGCTCTCTCTTCTTATCTTCTCTTTCTCATCACTAGACTCCACCTTCCAACTCATCCTAAAATCCCACGATACAACAAACAACGCGTTAAGCGAGATGGGACTGTCACAACACAGCTTGTTTGCACCACACAGATGACATTTTACAGGGAATAGACATAAAGTTACCGTAAAGATACCCCAACTCTGGGCCACTACAATAGTACCTGCCCAATTGCTCAAATGGTCTGGCAGCCCAGAAGTATAATGCAATCCTTGCCTGAACCAGTTTTCAAGTTGTTTCTGGACTTGACAAAAGAATTGAAAGACAAAATGCAGCAAATAAAAGTGGAGATGATCTGCCATCATGTAAGCTGGGTTGATTACTGGCAAGACATACAGAGCAACAAAAGGACAAAGTCCTGGCAACTGGCAAAATAGTACTTTCCTATTTGGAGAAACTAGGGTAGAGACTGTTATAAAATAAAAACAAAGCCATTACTCATTCTTCCACTGTGTTTCTAGTTCAAAACCTCTGACACAGTTACCTCCAGACTGGTCTCTGCTGAAACAGGAAGCAATTACAAAGACATTGCAGTGCTTGTGGAGGTTCAAAGAAGGGCAACTAAATTAATAAACAGAATGGGAGGACTGGAATACCCAGAAAGGCTATCAAAATTAAGATTATTCACCTTGGAAAAAAGACGGTTAAGGGAGGGGGGTGACCAAATAACTATATTTGATATGATGTAGACATCAAATAACCAGCGAGATTGTTGATCCAGGTCTTGGAGTCAAGTAGGAACTTTCAAAACATTGATACTGGAATTTTTCTGACTGCCATTATGGAGTTGAGAAGGAATTTATTTTGCTAAATTGGCTTCTGCCTCGTTGCACTTTTTTGCCTTCCTCTGGATCATCAAGTGGGGGTGGTGGAAACAGGCTGAACTAGATGGACATTGTCTTCTTTCAGTCTAAGATACTATGTTACTATGACATTTGCAGCCAGTCACTGACCTCAGTGGTTATGTCTGCATGAATAGCATATGACATCTGATGCCAGCAATTGGCTGCAGTGGTCATGTGAGTGATGAATATGATGTCATAGCTTTATGTTTCAGTCCTTCACAGTGACAGACAGACTAAAATATAACTTTTATTCAGAACTAACATAAAATAATAACTTGGGCTAAGAACAAGACAAACATGAAGACAGAGAATATTAAGTCAGGTGGGTATATAGAATAATTGGAATCACCCAACCTAGACTGTAATAAAGATGAAACTGAAGAGTCGCTAGTGATGTATCAGATAGTATGTAATTTATGTACGTCTGGGAGCACTTTGGTACTGGAGCAGAGTTGCTCAAAAAACGTATGACGATTACACTGGTTTAATCGTCAATTGTGATTAATCGATCCAATGGCCAACAAAGCGGGGCCGCAGTACCTATAATAAGTGAAAAAAGTGTCACGCATCAGTGTAGCGACCGTCAGTGATTGTAAGATACAAAGTGGTCACATTCGGGATGGTTGATGATTTATGTTTCAGTAGGCACTGGACTAGAGAGGACTTAGTTGGTGGCTTTAGACAAGAGACATAGTGGAACGGTGAGTAATGGCTTTTTTGTTATTTGATGCCATTCCCTACCCTGGGGCAAGTATTTTTAAAAGTTATCTTGGACTTCCACAACCACTGATAGCCCCGGAGAGTGTTGAACTATATTCTAGGAGACAGGCAGTAGATAAAGCCTTTATGGACACTTCCTTGACTATTACATCAATTAGTAAAGACAAAATTAGTATTGCATTAAATTATCTGATTTGGGAAATGCTGATAGTATGAAATGATGCCTATTGCAGTTTTATTTCATATGGAAAGTATTAAACAGCAGACATTTGAAGTTGCTTCAGTCAGTTTTTTCTATAACCTCTAGAACAGCTGATCTAGTAGATCAGAAAGTGAAGGTTTTTGCACAGTAATCAACGTCTTTTTGTTTCTGTGCCTCATACCCACACCAGTAGGTAGCTGAGTCTTCCACTTCTAGGTTGGTGATATACATGGCACTTAACTTCTTGTTCGTATTCAATGTAAATACATATCTGTTTTCAGTAACATTCTCATTATCGTTTCTCACAATTCCTAATGGAACCAAACCCTTTTCCATTGTTTGCTTGAACCATTGCAGACTGCTGAATGCAGCATCAGTGTATTCACAGCTCATAGCAGCTGTATGTCCTTGGTATGCAGTGAGTATGGGAGGTGTTTGTTTTACTTCTTCGTTACATGTCCCATCTGTAAGAACATGGAAAACAATGTCATCATCATACAGAATACATTAGAGATATACAAGAATATAGTGAAGGTAACTTACATCGGAGACATATAATAATGATGAGAATCTGATGACTTAGTAGCATAGTTCTCCCTTCTTATAGTAATGTCTGATGGAGCGCAGTCACAGCACCGTCTCTACAGAACAGAGCAGAACATGTAGTGAGTATTGTATCAGCTGAATCAACCTAAAAACCACAGAAGACGGACCAAAACATTTTCATGTTTCCTGCACTTCCTGTAAGATTTTCCTTTCAGCTTTCTTCTATCTGCAGACATGCTACATATACTTTATATAGCAACCTGATATAAGCTGGCATTAGATGATCATTTAAAGTGATTTGTTAGTATACTGTATGTCGCAGGTTAAAGTTAAGATACTTACGAGGCACAGATCAACTTAATGATTTAAGGATCTTTTACACAGGTAAACGCTTGTTTGTTGGCTAATCACATCTTATATGGGTACAGAGAAATGATCATTTGTAGGCAGCACAGCTCCTCTTGTAAACAGGGAGTGTGCAGCCAACAATAATGGAAATGAACTGGGAAACCATCATCAGTCATAAACAATCATCCATCAGGTTGTTTGTCCTTCAACACTTAGGCCACATGCACACAGGCACACATGGATTTTGTGTATGAAATCCCGCAAGGAAATCCTCCTGTGCCCGCTGCCAGCAACCCTGCTAAATATTTCTCTCTCTATGCAGATGTGCGCAGAACTGATTTCCTTGTGCCGTCACCTAGGTGATGACGCGGATCTGTGACACTTCTGCAACGCTCAATGCAGAAGTGCCACGGCAGGGACGCTACCATTGACTTGAATGGAAGCCGTCCCTGTGTATCTGCTCTAAAATATTTCGGCATGTAGCAGCCGCAAATAAAATCCGCTTGTGTGCGTGGAAAGAGGAATCTCCACACACATCAATGGGCACACTGAGCAGTGGATGTGCATGAGTCTGATCCAGTATAAAAGGCTCTTAAAACCTAACTTGAACACACTATATCCTTGATTGATGCATATTAAAAGGCTTGTTTCATCAGAAAATGACCTGTTGCATACATCAAGTGTTTATGTTTAACATTTTTAAGAACTTTTGGTGATTTAAAAAAAAACAATTTTTAATATCAGGATCTATACATTTAAAAAATCCTCAAATCCTGCAATTCTCACACTGACCCCTAAGCGTAATAACAGTCTATCAATTCCTGTTCTATGGAGAAATTGTTACAGCAGTGATAGAATCATACAATGGTAGAGTTGGAAGGGAACTCCAGGGTTATCAGGTCCAACCCCCTCCTCAGTGCAGGATTCACTAAATCATCCCAGACAGATATTTGTCCAGTCTTTGTTTGAAGACTTCCATTGAAGGAGAACTCACCACCTCCCGTGGTAACCCGTTCCACTCATTGATCACCCTCACTGTCAGAAACTTTTTTCTAATATCTAATCTGTGTCTCCTCCCTTTCAGTTTCATCCCACTGCTTGTAGTCTTTCCCAGTGCAAATGAGAATAGGGCTGATCCCTCTGCGCTGTGACAGCCCTTCAGATATTTGTAGACAGCTATTAAGTCTCCTCAGCCTTCTTTTTTGCAAGCTAAGCATTCCCAGATCCTTTAACCGTTCCTCATAGAACACGATTTGCAGACTGCTCACCATCTTGGTAACTCTTCTTTGAACTTGCTTATCCAGTGCCAATATGAGACAACTCACAAACAAGTGTGGTGCTACATTTGGAAGAAAGCAGATATGTTTTTCCAACCCTATACAACCACTTTAATTGTGTTTGCTATGTTACCTAGAGTGAATTCCCTGAGCATTGCTGTATCCATGTTGCGTGAACACCTGTTGAAGTTATTACATTTCAAGTCTGTCTGCCATATCCTTACATAACTCACAAGTTCCTACTTATGTTCTAATTGTGTTCTATATAGTGGGTGATTCTTGTATAAGGCTGCAGTGTGTCATCATCATTGTGTTTGTCACTACACAGTAATACACAGCTGTGTCTTCCCTCTTCACTTCTTTTATATGAAGCTCAGTAGTGAGAGTGCTTCTATTCATAGTCATTGAGTATCTTGGATTATAGACAGTTGCTGTCAGTATACTAAAAGCACAAATCTCTGGTCCGAGTCCATGGATGTGCTTGTACCACATTAGAATATCATAGCCTATGTTTGTATGACTACATTTCATGGTGATATCTTGGTCTTCGATGGCATGAAGATCAGGATCCTGTGACACCTGAGTATCTGACTGCACATCTGGGAAAAACAAAATCATTGCAAACATTTAAATACATTAAATTGAAATGATAAACACAAGTTACTAAAATATACTGAAATAGAATATTCTCATTAAATTATTATTATTTGTGCTCATTCTATTTAGAATTTGAAAAAGCAATATGTATCGAGCCATACATTATTTACCACAGTGTAACATTATGTAACCAATTATTACAATGTAGCAAAATGTGATATAAAACAGTGAAACAAAACCTCCTTACCTGTAATAATAGTAAATAGTAAGAGGGCTGGAAGGATCGTTCTGCTGTTAGTCCACATCTTGTACTATGTGTTCTGCACGTTGTATCATCAGGTGTCTGAGGACTGTGAGGAGGAGATGTGACATACAGCACAGACCACACCTCAGTCCTTCCTGTCATGTCACATATGTGGTTAAAGCATTGCTGTCATCAGAATATGCAGCACTATTTAAAGACAAAGTATTATCCCTATATATTCACTGAGTTACTTTACCAAAAGGCAAAACAAAAATTGTGGCATTTCTATAAGAACATAAAGAAAGGATACAGTAAACTCACAGCTATGGGTCTACTGTATCCATAAGCCCTATGCTCCTAATATATCTTCTTACCCCCTCATCAATAATTCACAGTTGAATCATAGGATGGTAGAGTTGGAAGGGACCTCCAGGGCCATTGGGTCAAACCCCCGGCTCAGTGCAGGATTCACTAAATCATCCCAGACAGATATTTGTCCAGCCTTTGTTTGAACACTTCCATTGAAGAAGAACTCACCACTTCCTGTGGTAAAATGTTCCACTCATTGATCACCCTCACTGTCAGAAAGTTTTTTTCTAATATCTAATTTGTCTCCTCCCTTTCAGTTTTATCCCATTGCTTCTAGTCTTTCCTTGTGCAAATGAGAATAGGGTTGATCCCTCTGCAGAGTGACGGCCCTTCAGATATTTGTAGGCAGCTATTAAAGGGGTTGTCTCGCGAAAGCAAGTGGGGTTATACACTTATGTATGGCCATATTAATGCACTTTGTAATATACATCGTGCATTAAATATGAGCCATACAGAAGTTATTCACTTACCTTCCCTGCGCTGACGTCCCCGTCTCCATGGCGCCGTCTAATTTCAGCGTCTAATCTCCTGATTAGACGCGCTTGCGCAGAAGGGTCTTCTCCCATCTCTTCAGCCCGCACGAGCGGCATTCTGGCTCTGCCCCCTTGTACGCATCATCACGTAGCTCCGCCCCATCACATGTGCCGATTCCAGCCAATCAGGAGGCCAGAAATCGGCACATATGATGGGGGCGCAGCTACGCAATGACGCGTACAAGGGGGCGGAGCCAGAATGCCGCTCGTGCCGGGCCGAAGAGATGGGAGAAGACCTTTCTGCGCAAGCACGTCAAATCAGGAGATTAGATGCTGAAATTAGATGGAGCCATGGAGACGGGGACGCCAGCGCAGGGAAGGTAAGTGAATAACTTCTGTATGGCTCATATTTAATGCACGATGTATATTACAAAGTGCATTAATATGGCCATACAGAAGTACTTAACCCCACTTGCTTTCGCGAGACAACCCCTTTAAGTCTCCTCTCAGCCTTCTTTTTTTCAAGCTAAACATTACCAGACTTGTCCCAGTCATCTTATTATAGTAGCAGGCAAGAGTACAATGAAGCATAACATCTACATATAGATAACACAGGATTACATTATTTACAGTAGGTGATAATCACATCTCACCTCCTGCCCTGCTGTGCACAGTGCTCTGCACAGGTCAAAGAACATGTCTAAAACGGTCTCCCACAGAAGTTAATAGATCCCCTCCTGTTCATTGTGTGAATGGCCCATGAGGCTGCTGTAAGGCATATCTCCAAATGCTACTGTAAAGTCCAACTCTGTAGCAAAGACTAGATGGCAGTCCTTATAGTCATATACAGGAAATAAAAAAAATCTAAACTCAGAAAATAAAACCATATTAGAAAATGGTAAATGTTTCACTATCTGATTTTAAATATAGGTGATACAGTCCCTTCAAAGGCAACTATCTGCCTGTATAAAATTATCTTAAATCTGTGAGGAAGGGCTAACTTTCTGGTATTTGAATTCCGCAACAAAATCCGCATGCTAGGAGGGCCAACTGGGCGCTGAATATTCCACAGGAGGGCGTATTCTGAAACACTGTTGCGGAATATTCCGTCCTGTATGAAAGGTTCCTTCTAGCCACATCTTAACTCTGCTAAGTGTTGTCAGTCAAGGACCCCGTCTCCTGCCAAACACAAGTCTGCAGCTCCACCTGCTGGTACTAGAAAGCGGTTTTATAATTCAAGAGAAACTATCAGAGAGCAAAATATCTCATGACAAAGTGTTCACTTACATGCTATGTGCAAAGGCACGTATATGAAGGTTTGTTTTTTGCATGGCAAACTGTAGTTTTTATTGGTACTATTTTTGGGTACATATAGTATTCTAAAAAGACAAGTGGATGTAATCCCCTAACAAATTTCAGCCTAGGACCCCAGCACTGCAAAGCAACAATACTAATGACTGAGCCATCATGTTTGTTCTTTCTTCCTCCTCTCTTCTCCTCCTCCTCCTCTTCTTCTCTTCTCCCCTTTCTTCTTCTTCTCCTCATTCTCCTCTCTCTTCTTCCTTCTCCTCCTCCATTCCCTTTTTTATTTTCCCCCTCCTCAAATATCCCCTTCATGTTTTTCTCCCCCTACTCTGAAGACCTTCTGATTCTTTTTCTCCTCCACCTCCTCCGAAAATTGTCCCCTCCTTATTTATTTTCACCTCAGAAGAAGTAGAAAGAATAATAATAATTAGAAAAAAGAAAAATAAGAGGGAGAAGAAGAAGGAGAAGGAGAAGAAGGAGAAGAGGAAGACAAAGAAGAAGGAGAAAAAGACAGAGAAGAAGACAAAGAAGAATGAGAAGACGGAGAAGAAGAAGAGGAAGAAGAAGAAGGAGAAGAAGAAGGAGGAAAAGAAGAAGAGGGAGACGAAGGAGGAAAAGAAGAAGAAGAAGAGGGAGAAGAATAAGAAGGAGGAAAAGAAGAAGAAGAGGGAGAAGAAGAAGAAGAAGAAGAGAGAAGAAGACGAGGGAGGAGAAGAAGAAGGAGGGGGAGGAGGAGGAGAAGAAGAGGAAAAGGGAGAAGAGGAAGAAGGAGGAGAAGAAGAAGAGGAAGAAAGAGGAGAAGAAGAAGAGGAAGAAGAAGAAGGAGGAGAAGAAGAAGAAGAGGTAGCAGAAGAAGAGGAAGAGGGGGCAGAAGAAGAGATAGAAGAAGAAGAAGAAGAGGGTGAAGAAGAAGAGGGTGAAGAAGAAGAGGGAGAAGAAGAAGAGGGAGAAGAAGAAGAGATAGAAGAAGAGGAATAGGGAGGAGGAGAAGGAGAAGAAAAGGAGAAGAAGAAGGTTTTGTGGCTCAGTGGCCTTGTAGCACTGGTGTTTTAGGTTCATTTAGGTTTAGATTATCAACAATATCTGCTTGAAATGTGTAGGTCCTCTTTGCATGTTTCTGGAGGTTTTGAAATCATGATATTGTGAAGTGAGGAGTAAACAGAAGAGTTATTTGATTACAGAACAGATTTCTTGTTATAGCAACAAGATTTAAAAGTCATTTAATAGTTGAGGGAACTGAATGGTCTCTAATAGCAGTAATCAGTTAATCCAAATTCTGATTCCATGGATGGAGCAAATAACCCTGACCAGATGCTTGCATGTGGCACTCTTCAACATGGTCGGGGCAGTCACAACCCCACGAACCATCCAGATCCTACCAAAAATCAAAAAAGTCAAAATCAGCATCCCTATATTTTCAGATTCTGTTCCGTCTCCTCACACATTCCCAGACATCCTTCTAGTCTTGCTATACACATCTCACTACCCTACGGCCCGATGCTATCAGCCTTCGCCCTCTTCCTGTCTTTCCTCTTCCTACATCTTTCACACATGTACACCTCCCACTGCATGGACTCACCATTTCTCATCTTTTAGCTAGTCTTACTGCCTTCAAACACCCAACCAAGTACCTCTGTAGCATTACCCAGACTGCATGTAGTATTTGAGAGTGGCACAGAGCAAACCAGTGAGGACAGAGGGGTCAATAGCAAGGTCCATGTTTGTTCCTCCTCCAGCCTGAAAACATGCAACTTCTGTTATTTGTGTTTATATTTTTTTTAAATGTTCCCACGCTTTGGCTCTAAAAAATACAAAACTTTATACAAAACTTTTTATGATTTTAAAATTTCCAAATTGAAGATTAAAGATGAAAAGTGATAAAAGAAGACAATTTTGCTTGCTTTAATAGAAATATATTTATTCAAAAAGGAAGCATGGCATTCCCTATTTTAATTATTTTGGTTAAATACAAATTACTGCTGACCACTAGATATGAGTGAGCATACTCGCTAAGGGCAATTACTCGATCAAGCATTGTCCTTAGCGAGTACCTGCCCGCTTGAAAGAAAAGGTTCGGCTGCCGGCGGCGGGCGGGGAGCGGCGGGGGAGAGCGGGGAGGAACGGAGGGGAGATCTCTCTCCCCCCGCTCACCCCTGCTTACTGCCGCAACTCACCTCTCACCTGTGCCAGCAGCCGAACCTTTTCTTCCGAGCGGGCAGGTACTCGCTAAGGACAATGCTCGATCGAGTAATTGTCCTTAGCTAATATGCTCGCTCATCTCTACTGACCACATGTTGTTGCTCTCTGTGCTAATCAAGCACCTTTCCAGGCAGCCCAGCGAGCAGGTTATTAAAGGCCTGAAAGATGGTCTTCCTAGGAAAAAGGGGGAAAAAAGTATAAAGAAACTATTTCAAAACAATTTAAATTTTTATTTAAATTATAAAATTAAACATCAAGTAGTCTATAGTACTTAAATAGAGCTGAATACTGTACAATTTTAATAACCGCAAAAACAAGGTTAGTATACAAATGTTACAGCAGAAGCCAAACAAAAAAGAATAAATGTTCAAATCACATTGTCTTGCCAATCAACTAGAGATAGGAGTATACTCACTAAGGCTAACTACTCGAGCAAGTAGTGCCTTAGCCGAGTATCTCCCCACTCGTCTGTAAAGATTCGGCTGCCGGCGCGGGTGACAGGTGAGTTGCGGCGGTGATCAGGGGGGAGCGATGGGGGGGGGGGAGAGAGTGAGAGAGAGATCTCCCCTCCGTTTCTCCCCGCTCTCCCCCGCCGCTCCCCGAATCTTTAGAGACGAGCGGGAGGATACTCGGCTAAGGCACTACTCGCTCGAGTAGTTAGCCTTAGCGAGTATACTCGCTCATCTCTACAATCAACCCATCTGGCATTGGCCAAAAAAAATTAGCAAAGTTGTTATTCGTCATTCATCTACATTACAGCCATGGTAGAACTTGGACCAGAGTCTATACTTTGGTAATAAAAGTCAAATAGCTCTCTGGAAAGAACAACGTTGTAGAGGATGATGCAGGCCTTTATCATATCATCAATAGCATCTGGTTTTCAGCTAAATTAGCCATGTGATAGTCTTTCATATCTGAGTCAGGAATCCAAAAGCTCACTTGACTAGACATCCTGATTTTCTTTTCCAGTAATTCAGGTCCTTATTGGAATATGGTTTCAGCAAGTTCCTACACAATGCTTCATCGCCAACCAAAACCAAAGGCAAGTCAAAGGGATCTGTGCCACGTTATCACCATTTCTAGTGGTACATTGTGCTGCAAGGTAAATGTAGTACAGCGTCTCCCCGAAAATAAGACATCCCCTGAAAATAAGACCTAGTAGAGGTTTTGCTGAAGTGTTAAATATAAGGCCTCCCCTGAAAGTAAGACCTTGCTCTGTCGCTGCTGTGCAAGTCTGCTGTGATGAGCTTCCCCTGGTGGCCGGAAGCTGCAATAACGTCCCTGCTGTACAAGTGGTCCAGGAACTGCTGTGGGTGATCGTTACAGTCTCCAGACAGTGTGTGGGAGCCAGGTACTTTACAGACCTTTTTTTGTGGCCCTGTGTGTGAGTAAGGCAAGACAAGGACAGTGCTATTGCTAGACATGAGAGATTTGGGCCAATGATTCTGAAAGAAATGGAGTCACAAGAAATTCACCAGGAAATTCAGGGTTTAGATTGTTATGATGATGTTCCAGAAGATGATGACATGACTGTCAGTGAATAAATCTTGCTTTGTGTTCATAAATATCAGGATCGGTAAATGTAGCATAGATTGTTGTACATGGAAATAATGGTAGTAACAAGAAATTCTTTATAGGATTCACAGTTTCTCTGGTTATTCTGGTTTGTGATGACAACTACTGTACAGTATATAAAAAAATGTTGGTTTTTTTTGTTTAACAATAAATGTGAATTCTTCTTCAGGGAAAAATAAGACATCCCCTGAAAATAAGACTTAGCACATTTTTCAGAACAAAAATTAATATAAGACACTGTCTTATTTTCGGGGGAACGGGGTATTACATTGCAGTGAATAAAGGGGTTGTCTCATGAGAGGTTTTACCTGCAATGCAGACATCCTAGCCATGACTCGGCTCAAGGTGAATGGCAGCAGATGGCCATGCATGTGCACTTCCTCTCCATTTACTTCTATTGGACTGGAGCGGTGGTGCTCTTGCATGACCAGGCACTGCCATTTCACTTCGGCTGAGCCATGGCTAAGGTGCCTGCATGAAAGGTAAAACCTCTCGTGAGACAATTAATTTAAGATAAATGTAGGCTAATACATGGAATGCTTGAGTCCACCTGATGGGAGCCACTCATACAAAGCACCTTTGTTTTCTGGTTCATAAGGGGGATCCTGAGTGGGGGACCTGCTCTATGACATCCATGTGCCCTAGTGGGGCATATGGGCAGGGCTTTAAGACTTTTATTTGGCAACAGAGCTTTTAAACCTATAAATGTTCAGTGAGATAACCTAATTTTAGTACTGTAAACCCTTGAGTATCATTGCTCTTAAGTAAAGCTGTTTTCAACTTAAGTTGATGAGTCAGGGCAGCGGCGGTCCCTCAAAAAAAGTTGCATTCCTCAGATAAGGGCACCGACCGCTCCTTGACCCGGGCGCCGCTCAGTGAGCCGGCGCGCAGCTGATGCCGGTCACTTACTGCTTCTCCTGCATCAGCGCGCGCCTACTCCTCCCCCTCTCCTCTCCACAGTGCCGGCTGAACGTTGCTGTGTCTGCCTGCCTCCTGACACAGTACAGCAGCTGAATCCCCAAAGTGTCGACTGAACACTGCCTGCCTCCTGAATCCCCACTGTACTGCAAAATGTAAGTACTGTACAGATGAGTACAGTAAAGAAACGTTTGCAAATAAATACTGCAGTCCTATGCCAAACCATGGACAACACAGTGATAATCTTTATTATAAAAGTAAAAAACATTACAGGGCGTAATAACAAAAATAGCAAAATAACAGAAAAATTAGCCAAATACAATCATGAGAAGCATATATACACACACACATTTGCAAAAATAACAGAAATTAACAGAAATATTTGCAAGAAATAATACATATTCATATTTACAAAATTTTTTTTTTTTTTTTTTTTACAAAAACCTGTAGAGGAGTGAAAATTTACCGGTCTGGCCGCATCCCCAATCTCACACGTCCCATTTACACTACCAAATTGACATAAGAAAACATATCACAACAAAAACTAGACAACCTATTCCATAATCCCGTGGTGCTGCATAGTCCAACCTACTAAACAGAGAAAAAAAAAAACACATTAGTAAAACAAGAATATATATAAATGTTTTGTTTTTTTTCTAAATGTTAATTTTTTTTTTTTATTTATTTAAAAATTTTTTTTTTTTTTTTATTATTTATTTATTTTTTTAATTTTTTAAATTTATTTATTTATTATTATTTATTCCCCCCCCCTCCCCTCTAAACTACACACACATTACCCTCTACCCATCCCCTGGTCCGCTGCCAATACCTGCCAATCATGCTTATGAACATATACACATATACACATTATATATATATATATATATATATATATATATATATATATATATATATACACACACACACATATACACATACATATATATTATTTTTTTTATTTATTTATTATTTTTTTTATTTTTTTAATTTTTTAAATTTTTTTATTTTTTTGTAAATACACAGAACGTAATACTAATCCCCCACAAAAACTCATAATACCACCCATAAAGATACCACCCACAAAACATGAAACCACCCACGAAAAAAAACACACAAACATAATACCACCCACAAACCCATATAATGTATAATAATCCACAGCCTAAATATACAGAAAAATATATAAATAACAAAAATATAACCATTACCTCCAGCCCTGGTTCGGGTCCCGTAAGCCTTTTATTCAACTTTTAACTTAAAACAAAACAAAAAGCTAGGGTGAAAGAATCCAGCCCCCCACCGGGAAACAGTTCTCCAGGCTAGGGAACCCCAAAGCAAAAACCCCTCCAAAGGAAGGCTGCTCGAGGCCTACCCAACCTTTCAAACTCCAGAGAACGCACCTTCACCAGGTCACCGAGAATATTCCTACTTACCTCGTCCTCGAGGAGGATTTTATGCTGCGTCGATACTACACACCGTGAGCTCCACGTGTGATACCTAACCACTAGACTTACTAAAAATAAAGTGCAGCGGTCCCTGCCACCCAGATCTCTGAATGCTCCATGACACCACTCAGCGTAGGTAAGGTCAGCCAGCCGAGGCCAACCGATGGAAGCCCCTACCCTCTTGTATACCTCTATATTGAAGGGACAATGAAGCAGGAAGTGGTCCATGCTCTCCAGAGTATTGCCACATGCCTCCCGGGGACAACCTCTGTCCTCGGTGTTCTTGTGCTTCAAGTTGTCCCCCACATATAGCTTACCATGGAAGCAGCGCCAGGTCAAGTCCCAATACTTTGAGGGGATTCTTACCGAATTTAAAAGAGACAAACCCACCCTCAAATCCCCACCTGGGCAGTCTCTGAGGGCCAATGGATTCTGAAAGTGGGTTGCCAAGACCCTCTGGTCCAGCACACGCCTGGCCAGCGTCCTGACTTCCCCCACGGTCAGCCCCCATTGGCGTAAAACCTTCAGAACCGGTGCAACGTAAGCCGGAAGATGTCCGTGCGGTGTACGAAAGTCCTTCACACGCCCTCCTGTCTCCCACTCCTGGAAGAACGGCCGAAACCATCCCTTACAGGAGGATACCCACGGAGGAGCCCTCTCTTTCCAGAGGTTTGCGATATTAGCTTTCAAAAATGTATTCACGAGGAATACCACTGGGTTGACCATACCCAACCCGCCTAGTCTCCTCGTACGGTAAGTAACCTCCCTCTTGACTGGGTTCAGCCTATTCCCCCATAACAGCTGGAAGAACAGGCTGTAGACCCGTGACCAAAGAGGTTCTGGCAAAATGCAAACACTTCCCAGGTACATTAACAAAGGGAGCAGGTAAGTCTTGATCAAGCAAACCCTTTCTCTCAGGGTCAAAGACCACGCTTTCCATTGATCCACCTTTTGAGCGGCATTCCTCAATCTGCCTTCCCAGTTTTTCTCGGGATAATTCCCTTGGTCGAAATCGATGCCTAAAATTTTAGCTGAATCTTGGGGTTCTGGGAGAGCGTCTGGAAGATCAAAAGCAGGATCTCCCCCTCCCAGCCAGAGACTCTCACACTTTTCCCGATTGATCTTTGACCCGGAGACCTCCGAGTAGCGGACAACTTCCGACATCACCCACCCCGCCTCCTCCTGAGAGGAGACAAAGATAGTAACGTCATCAGCGTACGCCACTGTCCTCAAGGCCAGGTCCGGGACCCCCGGGTCCATCCTCACCCCCGCCAACAGTCCCCCATCTACCCTTCTGAGGAAGGGATCGACAGCGAACGCGTAAAGCAAGGGGCTCAGAGGGCATCCCTGACGAACTCCAGACCCGACTACAAAAGGACGGCCAACCCAACCGTTCACGAGCGGGAAACTCTCAGCCCCTGAATACAATGTTTTTAACCATTTTACGAACCCCACCGGCAGACCGTATCTCAAAAGGACAGACCAAAGGTACTCGTGGTTTACTCGATCAAAAGCTTTAGCCTGATCCAGGGAAAGTAAAAACCCCTTCCAGAGACCCGCCCTGCCCCGTTCCACAGCCTCCCGGACACTCAGCACGGCGCTAAACGTGCTTCGACCGGGAACAGAGCAGTGCTGAGCCCCAGAAAGGAGCTGGGGTGCAAATTTCACCAACGTACTGAACAGCACTTTTGCCAAAATCTTTCTGTCCGTATTGAGGAGCGCTATGGGACGCCAATTCTCAATACGGAGCGGATCTTTACCCTTTGACAGAATTATTAGGGCCGACTTCCTCATTGACTCTGGCAGAACGCCCAAGGATAGACATTCATTAAAAACCTCGGTCAAGAGGGGAACTAAAACTTCCTTAAGGGATTTATAAAACTCAGATGTTAAGCCGTCTGGGCCTGGCGACTTTTTGGACCGGAGCCCATCAATCGCCAGTCCGACTTCATCTTCCGTAATTGCTTCTGTCAAAACGCCAAGAGAGGGGTCTACTCCTGGTTCGGGAACGGTTTCTGCCAGGAAAGTCGAGATTCCGTGCCGATTAAGTTCTTTCCCGCCCAAGAGATGTGAGTAGAAGGATCTGATGACCTCCAGGATCCCTGATCTGGACCTTTTCAGGGAGCCTGTACTGTCTAGCAGACCCGTAACCAATTTACAACTCACTGACATCTTACAGTTCTTGTAGGGGTCAGGCGAGCGGTACTTCCCAAAGTCCCTCTCAAGAACCAAAGATGCGTGCCTATCATACTGACATCTCTTGAGCAAGGATTTCACTCTGGAGATCTCCTCGCGGCTACCTCCAGTCGAGACCAAATGCTCGAGTTTCCTCCTCAGGCTCTGATACATACGCTTTCTGTTCAGGCTTCTGAGGTTGGAGATCTGTCGGAAGAACCTTCTTACCCGATGTTTGAACATCTCCCACCACTCTGACTTACTTCTGCATAGGCCCAGTAGTGGTTCCTGGCTCTGAAGAAAATCTTCAAAGGACCGTCTTATTTCCGCTTCTTCCAGGAGTGACGAATTCAACTTCCATAAACCTTTGCCCATCCGAGGGGTCTCTGTGACATTCAGAGAAAAAAGAATCATACAGTGGTTGGAGAACTCCACCTCCACCACCGATAACGGTGAGGAGACGGCTTCCTCCTTTAAATAAAACCTATCTATCCTAGACCTGCAATAACTACCTCTAAACCAAGTGAATCCCGTGCGCCCTGGGGTGTGCCGAACGTGGACATCCACAAGGCGTGCCTCACTAACTACTCTATTTAACGCGACGCTATCATAGCCTGGCTGGTTATTGGAACCTCCTCTATCACAGAGCCTCGTGACATTATTAAAGTCTCCTCCAAAGACCACTTGCCGGCTTGTAAAAAGGAAAGGCTTAATTCTCATAAAGAGGTCTTTGCGCCCCTCCTTTGACTGGGGTCCATAGATGTTAATAAGACGCAACTCTTGACCTCCCATGAGAATATCCAAGATCAGGCACCTCCCCATTTCCAGCTCGATAACCCGTCTGCATTCTACCTGTGCGGTCTTAAAAAGGACCGCCACCCCGCTATACGGCTCGGCCGCAAGAGACCAATAGGAGGCTCCGCACCTCCACTCACGCTTGGCTTTGTTCATGACCGACAAATCTGTCAGCCTGGTCTCTTGCAAAAATAAAATGTCAGCTTCAACTCGGCTGAGAAAATCAAAGGCCGCAAACCTAGCCGCATCTGACTTAATGCTGGCAACATTAATGGATGCCAGCGTCAACAGGGTGAGTGCCGCCATCATTGGTGATCGAGCTGGATGGCTTTCCTCTTACTCTCCCCCTCCTCCCTGTCGGAAGAAGAGGTCTCTCCTTTATTTCTTTTTAATGAAATTGAAACATCCATATCACCACACTCATCCTTACCTTCACCTTCCGGCTTCAGGGTGGCCCCCTTCCCGGAAGAAACCGGGTCCCCCACAGAAAAAGACCCAGCGTCCCCCGGGGTTCCTTCCTCAATTATCTCCGCCACCACCTCCGGTACCTCACCCCCAGCCTCTCCCCCTGGCAGGGAAGAGGAGGTGTTATTGAGAGCTTGGTACCGGTTAGAGAGGTCGACCGTAAGGGAACTGATGGGGCCTTCCTTTGGTATCTGCACCAGAGTGAGTGGGACCGAGTCATCCCACTCTAGAGAGGAAGAACCCCTATTTTTCTTTCTTGTTCTTCCCTTACCCTTTTTTTTCTGCTTTTGCCATTTCTCGCTTTCCTCGTCCGCACTTTCTTCACGGGAGGATCCGGCAGAACTGGCAGCCACCTCCTCTCTCTCCATCCTTCTGGTTTCCTCATCCACATCGCTATCCCTTGGGGCCTCAGCAGCTCGACTCCCCTCCTGCCCTGGCTGGCCAGGCACCCCGCCGAGACCCCGTAGCTCTTCCTCCTCCCTGCTGCCACCAGCTTCGCCCCCGGAGCGACGGGCCCGCTGGCCCTCTGACTGGGCTCGGCCGATGTTGGCACAGGATAAGGGACAACGACTGAATGGGTGCCCTAAAGCACCACACAGGTTACACCGAATGCTGCCACAGGAGGAGGATGGGTGGTCTCTGCCCCCACACAGCGCACACACCAGCACCTTACACTGTGCGCTGAAATGTGTGGGGTCCCCACACCTGTGGCAGACCTTCGGCTGCCCCTGGTAGAAAACCAGAATCCTGTCCCTTCCCAGGAACGCAGAAGAAGGGATGTGGGTAACGGAATTACCTGCTCGTTTCAACTTTACCATGAAAGTCCAGGCCCCTGACCAGATACCGTGTGCGTCCCTGTTTTTCTGGGGAGGATGGAGAATCTCCCCATACCTGCCCATCCAGGTCATGATGTCAACATAAGAGAGAGACTCGTTACTAGTCAGAACGGTCACTCTCTTAGTGTCATTCTGGCGGGTAATTGCTTGAACTGCAAAATCCCGCCACTCGGGCTCCGTCTGAGCCAGCTCGTATTTTGACCAGAAGAGCTCGAGCCCCTCTGGTCTCACGAAGCTAACATCAAACAGGGAGGTCCCAAAGGGGTGGATCAGGGCAAAGATGTCACTCACCCTGAATTCCATCCCGAGGAGAAGCTCCACCACCCTAGCACGGTTAGGGCAGGCTTCACTGCCTCCCCATCGGAGACGAACCACATTCCTTCTGGACCCCCCCTGCCCGGCTGTAGGAAGCGACCATGCCTCTTCTCCCTGCCTTTGCTCTCGGAAGGCCCCTGTGCCAAACCTATCTATCCAAAAGGATAGGTCGCGCTTTTCACCCTCTATAGTGACCGACCTCTCTCCCCTCTTTAAGGCGGATAGGAATAGCTCGTGTGACCTGGGGTCCCTGAAGCCGGGAGGTGAAGGTCCCCCACTTACCCCGGCGGCAACACTAGCGTAGCTTCTAGGAGCAGTCACCGCCGGGGCGGCAGCTGGACCAGGGCCCCCACTCCTCCCCAAACCACCAGACACTCCACCCTCACTTGTGACTTTTGTAAATTTACCTGTACCTCCCTCCGATACTCCTCCACCAGCAGACACCCCAACATTTAATCTTGTATTATTTAAATTCCCCACACCCCTGGACTCTCCCTCACGCACACCTCTCACCATGATGTTGCTCCCTTCATCCCTTTCACACACCTCCATGCCTTCCATACTCTCACGCTCATCATTCTCCCTATTCTTTGCGACCAGACCGGTAATGGCTTCTCTCTTGGCCGGAAGAGTAAGGGGCACCTGGCGGCTCGGAGGTTTCCCAGCCGCTCCCCCCTTGCCTGCAGGGGAGCAACCCAGGGTGGGTTTCTTAAATATAGTCCCCTCCGAGCCTCCAGACCCACCCCCCTTAGCACTGGGGGGAAAGGGACTTCCAGCCACGCATTCACGACCTTTGGCTCCGCCTCCTGCCATCATATTTCGTGTAACCCCGGCAAAGGAATTCCGGCGTTTTGGGTCTCCACTTTTTTTAGGGTCCACCGCAGGGTCCTTATTGGGGCCACCCGACGCCGGATGGCCCCCCAAACTCCCAGGATGTTTGGGATCACCCGACGCCGGGCAATCCCCTTTTTCCAGGCCCGCCGCAGGGCCTTTCTGGGGGCCAGCCGACGCCGGATGACCCCCCATCTTTTCCTCCACCTTCCCTGAACTCTTGGGATCACCCGGCGCCGGGAGACCCCCCTTACTTAGGCCCGCCGCAGGGCCTTTCTGGTGGCCACCCAACGCCAGGCAACCCCCTTTATCCAGGCCCACCGCAGGGCCTTTCGGGGGGCCAGCCGACGCCGGATGACCCCCCATCTTTTCCTCCACCTTCCCTGAACTCTTGGGATCACGCGACGCCGGGAGACCCCCCTTACTTAGGCCCGCCGCAGGGCCTTTCTGGGGGCCACCTGATGCCGGTGCACCCCCCACCTCCGCAACCTTTTTTGTCATTGTATCTGGATCATCCGACGCCGGATGACCCCCCACCTTCGCAGCCTTTTTTGATATTTTACCTGGATCATCCGACGCCGGATGACCCCCACTCTTAGGAATCTCACTGTCAGACACCAGCTTCTGCCCGTCACCCCTCCTTTTATTACGAACCGGGGGGGTGTTTGGATCAGGATGCCTAGTACTCTCCCCCTTCCTTTGCACTGAACCCACATTAGCAGAGTCCAGGCTGGGTCGGACCTGGGGGCTACCCATGCAGCTACCCCCCTCCCCTGGTTCAGAGGCTTGCCCAGGGAGGCTGACGTACCTGTACTCCACCTGGGTGATCTTTTTGCCACTTTTCTTCTTTTTAGCCTGGGGGTCTCGCTCAGGAAGGTCATTGCCAAAATAGAGACCCTCCAGGCCTCCAGGGGATTCCAGGTGACTTATGTACGCCATTAGTTGCCCCCCTGGGCCGCTGTCCTCGCCCTCTTCCCCAGAGGAGTCTGAGCTTGAAATAATAGTAGCTTGCCCAGCTGGAAGGTCACTGCACAGGGACTGCTGACTATCCGCTGTCTGCAGTTCTCCAGCATGGGCCTGCTCCATCTTGGACACTAGGCCCTTCATATCCTCACAGACCCCAGCCAGAGCCGGCTGAGACCCTTCAAACCGGTCACCATTCACCAACTTCTCTGTGAACGGACCTGCACCCCTTAAGATGTCCGCCCTCCTCTCAACCAGGGTGAGGATCTCGCTTTTCAATTCCTGGACGGCCTGGTTGTATTGGGCCCTCCTTGACCCACCTGAATTGTTGGCCAGGGACCTGGCTGCCTTTAACTCCTCCTGAAGCCTTCTGATGGTGCCACCGGCCTCACGGTACTCCTGGGTCCTTGAAGCAAGCCTGGCAGCAAAGACGGTTACATCCTCCCTAGGCCGCAGTGTCCCCCAGTGCTCGATGGTAGGACTGGGGTTTCCCCCAGGAGTACCTGGCCTGGCTCCAGGAGGGCCTTTGCTGGAAGTCCCAGCAGCCGAGGTCCCGGAGGGCCGCCGTCCCTCACCCTGGCTAGCCCGACGGCCACCTCGGGTGGTCTCCAGGAGGGGTGCAGGAGACACATCGCTGCGTCTCCTGCTAGATCTCCTCAGCCCCTCCTGGGTAGCCGGTTGTGAAGCATCCCCATCCTCCGCCGGCTGGCTCCAGAGAGTGGGGGTAGTAGTCCTCCCTCTCGCCATAGCCCAGGACCTCACTCCCTCCTGGGTAGGAG
Organism: Eleutherodactylus coqui; assembly: GCF_035609145.1. Lineage (NCBI taxonomy): Eukaryota > Metazoa > Chordata > Amphibia > Anura > Eleutherodactylidae > Eleutherodactylus > Eleutherodactylus coqui. The sequence continues at coordinate 186,299,556 of NC_089841.1, read as the reverse complement.
AGAGCAAAAAGTCCCAGGCCCTGGAGGAGAAAGAGAGAGACCTGCAGCTGCAAGCACCTGCTCACTAGTGAACCACACCCTGCAACTGGAAGTGAAGGGGTGTGTCCCTGCAGTGCTATGTCAAACCACAGATAACACAGTGATAATCTTTTTATTATAAAAGTAAAAAACATTACAGGGCGTAATAACAAAAATAGCAAAATAACAGAAAAATTTGCCAAATACAATCACAAGAAGCATATATACACACACATTTACAAAACTGAAATATTTGCAAAAATAACAGAAATTAACAGAAATATTTGCAAGAAATAATAGCCAAACATTTATATTTACAAAATTTTACAAAAACTGTACAGGAGTGAAATTTACCGGTCTGGCCGCATCCCCAATCTCACACGTCCCATTTACACTACAAAATTGACATAAGAAAACATATCACAACAAAAACTAGACAACCTATTCCATAATCCCGTGGTGCTGCATATTCCAACCTACTAAACAGAGAAAAAAACACACATTAGTAAAACAAGAATATATATAAATGTTTGTTTTTTTTTTTTGTTTTTTTTAATTTTTTTTTTTTTATATTTTTTTTTTCATTTTTATTTATTTTATTTATTTATTTTTTTTAATTATTTTTATTATTATTTATTCCCCCCCTCCCCTCTAAACTACACACACATTACCCTCTACCCATCCCCTGGCCCGCTGCCAATACCTGCCAATCATGCTTATGAACATATACATACATACCTATATATACATATACATTTTTTTTTTTTTTTTTTTTTTTTAGTAAATACACAGAACGTAATACTAACCCCCCACAAAAACTCATAATACCACCCATAAAGATACCACCCGCGAAAACACATAATACCACCCATGAAACATGAAACCACCCACGAAAAAAAAAAAAAAAAAAAAACATAATACCACCCACAAACCCATATAATGTATAATAATCCACAGCCTAAATATACAGAAAAATATATAAATAACAAAAAATATAACCATTACCTCCAGCCCTGGTTCGGGTCCCGTAAGCCTTTTAGTCAACTTTTAACTTAAAACAAAACAAAAAGCTAGGGTGAAAGAATCCAGCCCCTCACCGGGAAACAGTTCTCCAGGCTAGGGAACCCCAAAGCAAAAACCCCTCCAAAGGACGGCTGCTCGAGGCCTACCCAACCTTTCAAACTCCAGAGAACGCACCTTCACCAGGTCACCGAGAATATTCCTACTTACCTCGTCCTCGAGGAGGATTTTATGTTGCGTCGATACTACACACCGTGCGCTCCACGTGTGATACCTAACCAATAGACTTACTAAAAATAAAGTGCAGCGGTCCCTGCCACCCAGATCTCTGAATGCTCCATAACACCACTCGGCGTAGGTAAGGTCAGCCAGCCGAGGCCAACCGATGGAAGCCCCTACCCTCTTGTATACCTCTATATTGAAGGGACAATGAAGCAGGAAGTGGTCCATGCTCTCCAGAGTGTTGCCACATGCCTCCCGGGGACAACCTCTGTCCTCGGTGTTCTTGTGCTTCAAGTTGTCCCCCACATATAGCTTACCATGGAAGCAGCGCCAGGTCAAGTCCCAATACTTTGAGGGGATTCTTACCGAATTTAAAAGAGACAAACCCACCCTCAAATCCCCACCTGGGCAGTCTCTGAGGGCCAATGGATTCTGAAAGTGGGTTGCCAAGACCCTCTGGTCCAGCACACGCCTGGCCAGCGTCCTGACTTCCCCCACGGTCAGCCCCCATTGGCGTAAAACCTTCAGAACCGGTGCAACGTAAGCCGGAAGATGTCCGTGCGGTGTACGAAAGTCCTTCACACGCCCTCCTGTCTCCCACTCCTGGAAGAACGGCCGAAACCATCCCTTACAGGAGGATACCCACGGAGGAGCCCTCTCTTTCCAGAGGTTTGCGATATTAGCTTTCAAAAATGTATTCACGAGGAATACCACTGGGTTGACCATACCCAACCCGCCTAGTCTCCTCGTACGGTAAGTAACCTCCCTCTTGACTGGGTTCAGCCTATTCCCCCATAACAGCTGGAAGAACAGGCTGTAGACCCGTGACCAAAGAGGTTCTGGCAAAATGCAAACACTTCCCAGGTACATTAACAAAGGGAGCAGGTAAGTCTTGATCAAGCAAACCCTTTCTCTCAGGGTCAAAGACCACCCTTTCCATTGATCCACCTTTTGAGCGGCATTCCTCAATCTGCCTTCCCAGTTTTTCTCGGGATAATTCCCTTGGTCGAAATCGATGCCTAAAATTTTAGCTGAATCTTGGGGTTCTGGGAGAGCGTCCGGAAGATCAAAAGCAGGATCTCCCCCTCCCAGCCAGAGACTCTCACACTTTTCCCGATTGATCTTTGACCCGGAGACCTCCGAGTAGCGGACAACTTCTGACATCACCCACCCCGCCTCCTCCTGAGAGGAGACAAAGATAGTAACGTCATCAGCGTACGCCACTGTCCTCAAGGCCAGGTCCGGGACCCCCGGGTCCATCCTCACCCCCGCCAACGGTCCCCCATCTACCCTTCTGAGGAAGGGATCGACAGCGAACGCGTAAAGCAAGGGGCTAAGAGGGCATCCCTGATGAACTCCAGACCCGACTACAAAAGGACGGCCAACCCAACCGTTCACGAGCGGGAAACTCTCAGCCCCTGAATACAATGTTTTTAACCATTTTACGAACCCCACCGGCAGACCGTATCTCAAAAGGACAGACCAAAGGTACTCGTGGTTTACTCGATCAAAAGCTTTAGCCTGATCCAGGGAAAGTAAAAACCCCTTCCAGAGACCCGCCCTGCCCCGTTCCACAGCCTCCCGGACACTCAGCACGGCGCTAAACGTGCTTCGACCGGGAACAGAGCAGTGCTGAGCCCCAGAAAGGAGCTGGGGTGCAAATTTCACCAACGTACTGAACAGCACTTTTGCCAAAATCTTTCTGTCCGTATTGAGGAGCGCTATGGGACGCCAATTCTCAATACGGAGCGGATCTTTACCCTTTGACAGAATTATTAGGGCCGACTTCCTCATTGACTCTGGCAGAACGCCCAAGGATAGACATTCATTAAAAACCTCGGTCAAGAGGGGAACTAAAACTTCCTTAAAGGATTTATAAAACTCAGATGTTAAGCCGTCTGGGCCTGGCGACTTTTTGGACCGGAGCCCATCAATCGCCAGTCCGACTTCATCTTCCGTAATTGCTTCTGTCAAAACGCCAAGAGAGGGGTCTACTCCTGGTTCGGGAACGGTTTCTGCCAGGAAAGTCGAGATTCCGTGCCGATTAAGTTCTTTCCCGCCCAAGAGATGTGAGTAGAAGGATCTGACGACCTCCAGGATCCCTGATCTGGACCTTTTCAGGGAGCCTGTACTGTCTAGCAGACCCGTAACCAATTTACAACTCACTGACATCTTACAGTTCTTGTAGGGGTCAGGCGAGCGGTACTTCCCAAAGTCCCTCTCAAGAACCAAAGATGCGTGCCTATCATACTGACATCTCTTGAGCAAGGATTTCACTCTGGAGATCTCCTCGCGGCTACCTCCAGTCGAGACCAAATGCTCGAGTTTCCTCCTCAGGCTCTGATACATACGCTTTCTGTTCAGACTTCTGAGGTTGGAGATCTGTCGGAAGAACCTTCTTACCCGATGTTTGAACATCTCCCACCACTCTGACTTACTGCTGCATAGGCCCAGTAGTGGTTCCTGGCTCTGAAGAAAATCCTCAAAGGACCGTCTTATTTCCGCTTCTTCCAGGAGTGACGAATTCAACTTCCATAAACCTTTGCCCATCCGAGGGGTCTCTGTGACATTCAGAGAAAAAAGAATCATACAGTGGTCGGAGAACTCCACCTCCACCACCGATAACGGTGAGGAGACGGCTTCCTCCTTTAAATAAAACCTATCTATCCTAGACCTGCAATAACTACCTCTAAACCAAGTGAATCCCGTGCGCCCTGGGGTGTGCCGAACGTGGACATCCACAAGGCGTGCCTCACTAACTACTCTATTTAACGCGACGCTATCATAGCCTGGCTGGTTATTGGAACCTCCTCTATCGCAGAGCCTCGTGACATTATTAAAGTCTCCTCCAAAGACCACTTGCCGGCTTGTAAAAAGGAAAGGCTTAATTCTCATAAAGAGGTCTTTGCGCCCCTCCTTTGACTGGGGTCCATAGATGTTAATAAGACGCAACTCTTGACCTCCCATGAGAATATCCAAGATCAGGCACCTCCCCATTTCCAGCTCGATAACCCGTCTGCATTCTACCTGTGCGGTCTTAAAAAGGACAGCCACCCCGCTATACGGCTCGGCCGCAAGAGACCAATAGGAGGCTCCGCACCTCCACTCACGCTTGGCTTTGTTCATGACCGACAAATCTGTCAGCCTGGTCTCTTGCAAAAATAAAATGTCAGCTTCAACTCGGCTGAGAAAATCAAAGGCCGCAAACCTAGCCGCATCTGACTTAATGCTGGCAACATTAATGGATGCCAGCGTCAACAGGGTGAGTGCCGCCATCATTGGTGATCGAGCTGGATGGCTTTCCTCTTACTCTCCCCCTCCTCCCTGTCGGAAGAAGAGGTCTCTCCTTTATTTCTTTTTAATGAAATTGAAACATCCATATCACCACACTCATCCTTACCTTCACCTTCCGGCTTCAGGGTGGCCCCCTTCTCGGAAGAAACCGGGTCCCCCACAGAAAGAGACCCAGCGTCCCCCGGGGTTCCTTCCTCAATTATCTCCGCCACCACCTCCGGTACCTCACCCCAAGCCTCTCCCCCTGGCAGGGAAGAGGAGGTGTTATTGAGAGCTTGGTAACGGTTTGAGAGGTCGACCGTAAGGGAACTGATGGGGCCTTCCTTTGGTATCTGCACCAGAGTGAGTGGGACCGAGTCATCCCACTCTAGAGAGGAAGAACCCCTATTTTTCTTTCTTGTTCTTCCCTTACCCTTTTTTTTCTGCTTTTGCCATTTCTCGCTTTCCTCGTCCGCACTTTCTTCACGGGAGGATCCGGCAGAACTGGCAGCCACCTCCTCTCTCTCCATCCTTCTGGTTTCCTCATCCACATCGCTATCCCTTGGGGCCTCAGCAGCTCGACTCCCCTCCTGCCCTGGCTGGCCAGGAACCCCGCCGAGACCCCGTAGCTCTTCCTCCTCCCTGCTGCCACCAGCTTCGCCCCCGGAGCGACGGGCCCGCTGGCCCTCTGACTGGGCTCGGCCGATGTTGGCACAGGATAAGGGACAACGACTGAATGGGTGCCCTAAAGCACCACACAGGTTACACCGAATGCTGCCACAGGAGGAGGATGGGTGGTCTCTGCCCCCACACAGCGCACACACCAGCACCTTACACTGTGCGCTGAAATGTGTGGGGTCCCCGCACCTGTGGCAGACCTTCGGCTGCCCCTGGTAGAAAACCAGAATCCTGTCCCTTCCCAGGAACGCAGAAGAAGGGATGTGGGTAACGGAATTACCTGCACGTTTCAACTTTACCATGAAAGTCCAGGCCCCTGACCAGATACCGTGTGCGTCCCTGTTTTTCTGGGGAGGATGGAGAATCTCCCCATACCTGCCCATCCAGGTCATGATGTCAACATAAGAGAGAGACTCGTTACTAGTCAGAACGGTCACTCTCTTAGTGTCATTCTGGCGGGTAATTGCTTGAACTGCAAAATCCCGCCACTCGGGCTCCGTCTGAGCCAGCTCGTATTTTGACCAGAAGAGCTCGAGCCCCTCTGGTCTCACGAAGCTAACATCAAACAGGGAGGTCCCAAAGGGGTGGATCAGGGCAAAGATGTCACTCACCCTGAATTCCATCCCGAGGAGAAGCTCCACCACCCTAGCACGGTTAGGGCAGGCTTCACTGCCTCCCCATCGGAGACGAACCACATTCCTTCTGGACCCCCCCTGCCCGGCTGTAGGAAGCGACCATGCCTCTTCTCCCTGCCTTTGCTCTCGGAAGGCCCCTGTGCCAAACCTATCTATCCAAAAGGATAGGTCGCGCTTTTCACCCTCTATAGTGACCGACCTCTCTCCCCTCTTTAAGGCGGATAGGAATAGCTCGTGTGACCTGGGGTCCCTGAAGCCGGGAGGTGAAGGTCCCCCACTTACCCCGGCGGCAACACTAGCGTAGCTTCTAGGAGCAGTCACCGCCGGGGCGGCAGCTGGACCAGGGCCCCCACTCCTCCCCAAACCACCAGACACTCCACCCTCACTTGTGACTTTTGTAAATTTACCTGTACCTCCCTCCGATACTCCTCCACCAGCAGACACCCCAACATTTAATCTTGTATTATTTAAATTCCCCACACCCCTGGACTCTCCCTCACGCACACCTCTCACCATGATGTTGCTCCCTTCATCCCTTTCACACACCTCCATGCCTTCCATACTCTCACGCTCATCATTCTCCCTATTCTTTGCGACCAGACCGGTAATGGCTTCTCTCTTGGCCGGAAGAGTAAGGGGCACCTGGCGGCTCGGAGGTTTCCCAGCCGCTCCCCCCTTGCCTGCAGGGGAGCAACCCAGGGTGGGTTTCTTAAATATAGTCCCCTCCGAGCCTCCAGACCCACCCCCCTTAGCACTGGGGGGAAAGGGACTTCCAGCCACGCATTCACGACCTTTGGCTCCGCCTCCTGCCATCATATTTCGTGTAACCCCGGCAAAGGAATTCCGGCGTTTTGGGCCTCCACTTTTTTTAGGGTCCACCGCAGGGTCCTTATTGGGGCCACCCGACGCCGGATGGCCCCCCAAACTCCCAGGATGTTTGGGATCACCCGACGCCGGGCAATCCCCTTTTTCCAGGCCCGCCGCAGGGCCTTTCTGGGGGCCAGCCGACGCCGGATGACCCCCCATCTTTTCCTCCACCTTCCCTGAACTCTTGGGATCACCCGGCGCCGGGAGACCCCCCTTACTTAGGCCCGCCGCAGGGCCTTTCTGGTGGCCACCCAACGCCAGGCAACCCCCTTTATCCAGGCCCACCGCAGGGCCCTTCGGGGGGCCAGCCGACGCCGGATGACCCCCCATCTTTTCCTCCACCTTCCCTGAACTCTTGGGATCACGCGACGCCGGGAGACCCCCCTTACTTAGGCCCGCCGCAGGGCCTTTCTGGGGGCCACCTGATGCCGGTGCACCCCCCACCTCCGCAACCTTTTTTGTCATTGTATCTGGATCATCCGACGCCGGATGACCCCCCACCTTCGCAGCCTTTTTTGATATTTTACCTGGATCATCCGACGCCGGATGACCCCCACTCTTAGGAATCTCACTGTCAGACACCAGCTTCTGCCCGTCACCCCTCCTTTTATTACGAACCGGGGGGGTGTTTGGATCAGGATGCCTAGTACTCTCCCCCTTCCTTTACACTGAACCCACATTAGCAGAGTCCAGGCTGGGTCGGACCTGGGGGCTACCCATGCAGCTACCCCCCTCCCCTGGTTCAGAGGCTTGCCCAGGGAGGCTGACGTACCTGTACTCCACCTGGGTGATCTTTTTGCCACTTTTCTTCTTTTTAGCCTGGGGGTCTCGCTCAGGAAGGTCATTGCCAAAATAGAGACCCTCCAGGCCTCCAGGGGATTCCAGGTGACTTATGTACGCCATTAGTTGCCCCCCTGGGCCGCTGTCCTCGCCCTCTTCCCCAGAGGAGTCTGAGCTTGAAATAATAGTAGCTTGCCCAGCTGGAAGGTCACTGCACAGGGACTGCTGACTATCCGCTGTCTGCAGTTCTCCAGCATGGGCCTGCTCCATCTTGGACACTAGGCCCTTCATATCCTCACAGACCCCAGCCAGAGCCGGCTGAGACCCTTCAAACCGGTCACCATTCACCAACTTCTCTGCGAACGGACCTGCACCCCTTAAGATGTCCGCCCTCCTCTCAACCAGGGTGAGGATCTCGCTTTTCAATTCCTGGACGGCCTGGTTGTATTGGGCCCTCCTTGACCCACCTGAATTGTTGGCCAGGGACCTGGCTGCCTTTAACTCCTCCTGAAGCCTTCTGATGGTGCCACCGGCCTCACGGTACTCCTGGGTCCTTGAAGCAAGCCTGGCAGCAAAGACGGTTACATCCTCCCTAGGCCGCAGTGTCCCCCAGTGCTCGATGGTAGGACTGGGGTTTCCCCCAGGAGTACCTGGCCTGGCTCCAGGAGGGCCTTTGCTGGAAGTCCCAGCAGCCGAGGTCCCGGAGGGCCGCCGTCCCTCACCCTGGCTAGCCCGACGGCCACCTCGGGTGGTCTCCAGGAGGGGTGCAGGAGACACATCGCTGCGTCTCCTGCTAGATCTCCTCAGCCCCTCCTGGGTAGCCGGTTGTGAAGCATCCCCATCCTCCGCCGGCTGGCTCCAGAGAGTGGGGGTAGTAGTCCTCCCTCTCGCCATAGCCCAGGACCTCACTCCCTCCTGGGTAGGAGAGAGCAAAAAGTCCCAGGCCCTGGAGGAGAAAGAGAGAGACCTGCAGCTGCAAGCACCTGCTCACTAGTGAACCACACCCTGCAACTGGAAGTGAAGGGGTGTGTCCCTGCAGTGCTATGTCAAACCACAGATAACACAGTGATAATCTTTTTATTATAAAAGTAAAAAACATTACAGGGCGTAATAACAAAAATAGCAAAATAACAGAAAAATTTGCCAAATACAATCACAAGAAGCATATATACACACACATTTACAAAACTGAAATATTTGCAAAAATAACAGAAATTAACAGAAATATTTGCAAGAAATAATAGCCAAACATTTATATTTACAAAATTTTACAAAAACTGTACAGGAGTGAAATTTACCGGTCTGGCCGCATCCCCAATCTCACACGTCCCATTTACACTACAAAATTGACATAAGAAAACATATCACAACAAAAACTAGACAACCTATTCCATAATCCCGTGGTGCTGCATATTCCAACCTACTAAACAGAGAAAAAAACACACATTAGTAAAACAAGAATATATATAAATGTTTGTTTTTTTTTTTTGTTTTTTTTAATTTTTTTTTTTTTATATTTTTTTTTTTCATTTTTATTTATTTTATTTATTTATTTTTTTTAATTATTTTTATTATTATTTATTCCCCCCCTCCCCTCTAAACTACACACACATTACCCTCTACCCATCCCCTGGCCCGCTGCCAATACCTGCCAATCATGCTTATGAACATATACATACATACCTATATATACATATACATATTTTTTTTTTTTTTTTTTTTTTTAGTAAATACACAGAACGTAATACTAACCCCCCACAAAAACTCATAATACCACCCATAAAGATACCACCCGCGAAAACACATAATACCACCCATGAAACATGAAACCACCCACGAAAAAAAAAAAAAAAAACAAACATAATACCACCCACAAACCCATATAATGTATAATAATCCACAGCCTAAATATACAGAAAAATATATAAATAACAAAAAATATAACCATTACCTCCAGCCCTGGTTCGGGTCCCGTAAGCCTTTTAGTCAACTTTTAACTTAAAACAAAACAAAAAGCTAGGGTGAAAGAATCCAGCCCCTCACCGGGAAACAGTTCTCCAGGCTAGGGAACCCCAAAGCAAAAACCCCTCCAAAGGAAGGCTGCTCGAGGCCTACCCAACCTTTCAAACTCCAGAGAACGCACCTTCACCAGGTCACCGAGAATATTCCTACTTACCTCGTCCTCGAGGAGGATTTTATGTTGCGTCGATACTACACACCGTGCGCTCCACGTGTGATACCTAACCAATAGACTTACTAAAAATAAAGTGCAGCGGTCCCTGCCACCCAGATCTCTGAATGCTCCATAACACCACTCGGCGTAGGTAAGGTCAGCCAGCCGAGGCCAACCGATGGAAGCCCCTACCCTCTTGTATACCTCTATATTGAAGGGACAATGAAGCAGGAAGTGGTCCATGCTCTCCAGAGTGTTGCCACATGCCTCCCGGGGACAACCTCTGTCCTCGGTGTTCTTGTGCTTCAAGTTGTCCCCCACATATAGCTTACCATGGAAGCAGCGCCAGGTCAAGTCCCAATACTTTGAGGGGATTCTTACCGAATTTAAAAGAGACAAACCCACCCTCAAATCCCCACCTGGGCAGTCTCTGAGGGCCAATGGATTCTGAAAGTGGGTTGCCAAGACCCTCTGGTCCAGCACACGCCTGGCCAGCGTCCTGACTTCCCCCACGGTCAGCCCCCATTGGCGTAAAACCTTCAGAACCGGTGCAACGTAAGCCGGAAGATGTCCGTGCGGTGTACGAAAGTCCTTCACACGCCCTCCTGTCTCCCACTCCTGGAAGAACGGCCGAAACCATCCCTTACAGGAGGATACCCACGGAGGAGCCCTCTCTTTCCAGAGGTTTGCGATATTAGCTTTCAAAAATGTATTCACGAGGAATACCACTGGGTTGACCATACCCAACCCGCCTAGTCTCCTCGTACGGTAAGTAACCTCCCTCTTGACTGGGTTCAGCCTATTCCCCCATAACAGCTGGAAGAACAGGCTGTAGACCCGTGACCAAAGAGGTTCTGGCAAAATGCAAACACTTCCCAGGTACATTAACAAAGGGAGCAGGTAAGTCTTGATCAAGCAAACCCTTTCTCTCAGGGTCAAAGACCACCCTTTCCATTGATCCACCTTTTGAGCGGCATTCCTCAATCTGCCTTCCCAGTTTTTCTCGGGATAATTCCCTTGGTCGAAATCGATGCCTAAAATTTTAGCTGAATCTTGGGGTTCTGGGAGAGCGTCCGGAAGATCAAAAGCAGGATCTCCCCCTCCCAGCCAGAGACTCTCACACTTTTCCCGATTGATCTTTGACCCGGAGACCTCCGAGTAGCGGACAACTTCTGACATCACCCACCCCGCCTCCTCCTGAGAGGAGACAAAGATAGTAACGTCATCAGCGTACGCCACTGTCCTCAAGGCCAGGTCCGGGACCCCCGGGTCCATCCTCACCCCCGCCAACGGTCCCCCATCTACCCTTCTGAGGAAGGGATCGACAGCGAACGCGTAAAGCAAGGGGCTCAGAGGGCATCCCTGATGAACTCCAGACCCGACTACAAAAGGACGGCCAACCCAACCGTTCACGAGCGGGAAACTCTCAGCCCCTGAATACAATGTTTTTAACCATTTTACGAACCCCACCGGCAGACCGTATCTCAAAAGGACAGACCAAAGGTACTCGTGGTTTACTCGATCAAAAGCTTTAGCCTGATCCAGGGAAAGTAAAAACCCCTTCCAGAGACCCGCCCTGCCCCGTTCCACAGCCTCCCGGACACTCAGCACGGCGCTAAACGTGCTTCGACCGGGAACAGAGCAGTGCTGAGCCCCAGAAAGGAGCTGGGGTGCAAATTTCACCAACCTACTGAACAGCACTTTTGCCAAAATCTTTCTGTCCGTATTGAGGAGCGCTATGGGACGCCAATTCTCAATACGGAGCGGATCTTTACCCTTTGACAGAATTATTAGGGCCGACTTCCTCATTGACTCTGGCAGAACGCCCAAGGATAGACATTCATTAAAAACCTCGGTCAAGAGGGGAACTAAAACTTCCTTAAAGGATTTATAAAACTCAGATGTTAAGCCGTCTGGGCCTGGCGACTTTTTGGACCGGAGCCCATCAATCGCCAGTCCGACTTCATCTTCCGTAATTGCTTCTGTCAAAACGCCAAGAGAGGGGTCTACTCCTGGTTCGGGAACGGTTTCTGCCAGGAAAGTCGAGATTCCGTGCCGATTAAGTTCTTTCCCGCCCAAGAGATGTGAGTAGAAGGATCTGACGACCTCCAGGATCCCTGATCTGGACCTTTTCAGGGAGCCTGTACTGTCTAGCAGACCCGTAACCAATTTACAACTCACTGACATCTTACAGTTCTTGTAGGGGTCAGGCGAGCGGTACTTCCCAAAGTCCCTCTCAAGAACCAAAGATGCGTGCCTATCATACTGACATCTCTTGAGCAAGGATTTCACTCTGGAGATCTCCTCGCGGCTACCTCCAGTCGAGACCAAATGCTCGAGTTTCCTCCTCAGGCTCTGATACATACGCTTTCTGTTCAGACTTCTGAGGTTGGAGATCTGTCGGAAGAACCTTCTTACCCGATGTTTGAACATCTCCCACCACTCTGACTTACTGCTGCATAGGCCCAGTAGTGGTTCCTGGCTCTGAAGAAAATCCTCAAAGGACCGTCTTATTTCCGCTTCTTCCAGGAGTGACGAATTCAACTTCCATAAACCTTTGCCCATCCGAGGGGTCTCTGTGACATTCAGAGAAAAAAGAATCATACAGTGGTCGGAGAACTCCACCTCCACCACCGATAACGGTGAGGAGACGGCTTCCTCCTTTAAATAAAACCTATCTATCCTAGACCTGCAATAACTACCTCTAAACCAAGTGAATCCCGTGCGCCCTGGGGTGTGCCGAACGTGGACATCCACAAGGCGTGCCTCACTAACTACTCTATTTAACGCGACGCTATCATAGCCTGGCTGGTTATTGGAACCTCCTCTATCGCAGAGCCTCGTGACATTATTAAAGTCTCCTCCAAAGACCACTTGCCGGCTTGTAAAAAGGAAAGGCTTAATTCTCATAAAGAGGTCTTTGCGCCCCTCCTTTGACTGGGGTCCATAGATGTTAATAAGACGCAACTCTTGACCTCCCATGAGAATATCCAAGATCAGGCACCTCCCCATTTCCAGCTCGATAACCCGTCTGCATTCTACCTGTGCGGTCTTAAAAAGGACAGCCACCCCGCTATACGGCTCGGCCGCAAGAGACCAATAGGAGGCTCCGCACCTCCACTCACGCTTGGCTTTGTTCATGACCGACAAATCTGTCAGCCTGGTCTCTTGCAAAAATAAAATGTCAGCTTCAACTCGGCTGAGAAAATCAAAGGCCGCAAACCTAGCCGCATCTGACTTAATGCTGGCAACATTAATGGATGCCAGCGTCAACAGGGTGAGTGCCGCCATCATTGGTGATCGAGCTGGATGGCTTTCCTCTTACTCTCCCCCTCCTCCCTGTCGGAAGAAGAGGTCTCTCCTTTATTTCTTTTTAATGAAATTGAAACATCCATATCACCACACTCATCCTTACCTTCACCTTCCGGCTTCAGGGTGGCCCCCTTCTCGGAAGAAACCGGGTCCCCCACAGAAAGAGACCCAGCGTCCCCCGGGGTTCCTTCCTCAATTATCTCCGCCACCACCTCCGGTACCTCACCCCAAGCCTCTCCCCCTGGCAGGGAAGAGGAGGTGTTATTGAGAGCTTGGTAACGGTTTGAGAGGTCGACCGTAAGGGAACTGATGGGGCCTTCCTTTGGTATCTGCACCAGAGTGAGTGGGACCGAGTCATCCCACTCTAGAGAGGAAGAACCCCTATTTTTCTTTCTTGTTCTTCCCTTACCCTTTTTTTTCTGCTTTTGCCATTTCTCGCTTTCCTCGTCCGCACTTTCTTCACGGGAGGATCCGGCAGAACTGGCAGCCACCTCCTCTCTCTCCATCCTTCTGGTTTCCTCATCCACATCGCTATCCCTTGGGGCCTCAGCAGCTCGACTCCCCTCCTGCCCTGGCTGGCCAGGAACCCCGCCGAGACCCCGTAGCTCTTCCTCCTCCCTGCTGCCACCAGCTTCGCCCCCGGAGCGACGGGCCCGCTGGCCCTCTGACTGGGCTCGGCCGATGTTGGCACAGGATAAGGGACAACGACTGAATGGGTGCCCTAAAGCACCACACAGGTTACACCGAATGCTGCCACAGGAGGAGGATGGGTGGTCTCTGCCCCCACACAGCGCACACACCAGCACCTTACACTGTGCGCTGAAATGTGTGGGGTCCCCGCACCTGTGGCAGACCTTCGGCTGCCCCTGGTAGAAAACCAGAATCCTGTCCCTTCCCAGGAACGCAGAAGAAGGGATGTGGGTAACGGAATTACCTGCACGTTTCAACTTTACCATGAAAGTCCAGGCCCCTGACCAGATACCGTGTGCGTCCCTGTTTTTCTGGGGAGGATGGAGAATCTCCCCATACCTGCCCATCCAGGTCATGATGTCAACATAAGAGAGAGACTCGTTACTAGTCAGAACGGTCACTCTCTTAGTGTCATTCTGGCGGGTAATTGCTTGAACTGCAAAATCCCGCCACTCGGGCTCCGTCTGAGCCAGCTCGTATTTTGACCAGAAGAGCTCGAGCCCCTCTGGTCTCACGAAACTAACATCAAACAGGGAGGTCCCAAAGGGGTGGATCAGGGCAAAGATGTCACTCACCCTGAATTCCATCCCGAGGAGAAGCTCCACCACCCTAGCACGGTTAGGGCAGGCTTCACTGCCTCCCCATCGGAGACGAACCACATTCCTTCTGGACCCCCCCTGCCCGGCTGTAGGAAGCGACCATGCCTCTTCTCCCTGCCTTTGCTCTCGGAAGGCCCCTGTGCCAAACCTATCTATCCAAAAGGATAGGTCGCGCTTTTCACCCTCTATAGTGACCGACCTCTCTCCCCTCTTTAAGGCGGATAGGAATAGCTCGTGTGACCTGGGGTCCCTGAAGCCGGGAGGTGAAGGTCCCCCACTTACCCCGGCGGCAACACTAGCGTAGCTTCTAGGAGCAGTCACCGCCGGGGCGGCAGCTGGACCAGGGCCCCCACTCCTCCCCAAACCACCAGACACTCCACCCTCACTTGTGACTTTTGTAAATTTACCTGTACCTCCCTCCGATACTCCTCCACCAGCAGACACCCCAACATTTAATCTTGTATTATTTAAATTCCCCACACCCCTGGACTCTCCCTCACGCACACCTCTCACCATGATGTTGCTCCCTTCATCCCTTTCACACACCTCCATGCCTTCCATACTCTCACGCTCATCATTCTCCCTATTCTTTGCGACCAGACCGGTAATGGCTTCTCTCTTGGCCGGAAGAGTAAGGGGCACCTGGCGGCTCGGAGGTTTCCCAGCCGCTCCCCCCTTGCCTGCAGGGGAGCAACCCAGGGTGGGTTTCTTAAATATAGTCCCCTCCGAGCCTCCAGACCCACCCCCCTTAGCACTGGGGGGAAAGGGACTTCCAGCCACGCATTCACGACCTTTGGCTCCGCCTCCTGCCATCATATTTCGTGTAACCCCGGCAAAGGAATTCCGGCGTTTTGGGCCTCCACTTTTTTTAGGGTCCACCGCAGGGTCCTTATTGGGGCCACCCGACGCCGGATGGCCCCCCAAACTCCCAGGATGTTTGGGATCACCCGACGCCGGGCAATCCCCTTTTTCCAGGCCCGCCGCAGGGCCTTTCTGGGGGCCAGCCGACGCCGGATGACCCCCCATCTTTTCCTCCACCTTCCCTGAACTCTTGGGATCACCCGGCGCCGGGAGACCCCCCTTACTTAGGCCCGCCGCAGGGCCTTTCTGGTGGCCACCCAACGCCAGGCAACCCCCTTTATCCAGGCCCACCGCAGGGCCCTTCGGGGGGCCAGCCGACGCCGGATGACCCCCCATCTTTTCCTCCACCTTCCCTGAACTCTTGGGATCACCCGACGCCGGGAGACCCCCCTTACTTAGGCCCGCCGCAGGGCCTTTCTGGGGGCCACCTGATGCCGGTGCACCCCCCACCTCCGCAACCTTTTTTGTCATTGTATCTGGATCATCCGACGCCGGATGACCCCCCACCTTCGCAGCCTTTTTTGATATTTTACCTGGATCATCCGACGCCGGATGACCCCCACTCTTAGGAATCTCACTGTCAGACACCAGCTTCTGCCCGTCACCCCTCCTTTTATTACGAACCGGGGGGGTGTTTGGATCAGGATGCCTAGTACTCTCCCCCTTCCTTTACACTGAACCCACATTAGCAGAGTCCAGGCTGGGTCGGACCTGGGGGCTACCCATGCAGCTACCCCCCTCCCCTGGTTCAGAGGCTTGCCCAGGGAGGCTGACGTACCTGTACTCCACCTGGGTGATCTTTTTGCCACTTTTCTTCTTTTTAGCCTGGGGGTCTCGCTCAGGAAGGTCATTGCCAAAATAGAGACCCTCCAGGCCTCCAGGGGATTCCAGGTGACTTATGTACGCCATTAGTTGCCCCCCTGGGCCGCTGTCCTCGCCCTCTTCCCCAGAGGAGTCTGAGCTTGAAATAATAGTAGCTTGCCCAGCTGGAAGGTCACTGCACAGGGACTGCTGACTATCCGCTGTCTGCAGTTCTCCAGCATGGGCCTGCTCCATCTTGGACACTAGGCCCTTCATATCCTCACAGACCCCAGCCAGAGCCGGCTGAGACCCTTCAAACCGGTCACCATTCACCAACTTCTCTGCGAACGGACCTGCACCCCTTAAGATGTCCGCCCTCCTCTCAACCAGGGTGAGGATCTCGCTTTTCAATTCCTGGACGGCCTGGTTGTATTGGGCCCTCCTTGACCCACCTGAATTGTTGGCCAGGGACCTGGCTGCCTTTAACTCCTCCTGAAGCCTTCTGATGGTGCCACCGGCCTCACGGTACTCCTGGGTCCTTGAAGCAAGCCTGGCAGCAAAGACGGTTACATCCTCCCTAGGCCGCAGTGTCCCCCAGTGCTCGATGGTAGGACTGGGGTTTCCCCCAGGAGTACCTGGCCTGGCTCCAGGAGGGCCTTTGCTGGAAGTCCCAGCAGCCGAGGTCCCGGAGGGCCGCCGTCCCTCACCCTGGCTAGCCCGACGGCCACCTCGGGTGGTCTCCAGGAGGGGTGCAGGAGACACATCGCTGCGTCTCCTGCTAGATCTCCTCAGCCCCTCCTGGGTAGCCGGTTGTGAAGCATCCCCATCCTCCGCCGGCTGGCTCCAGAGAGTGGGGGTAGTAGTCCTCCCTCTCGCCATAGCCCAGGACCTCACTCCCTCCTGGGTAGGAGAGAGCAAAAAGTCCCAGGCCCTGGAGGAGAAAGAGAGAGACCTGCAGCTGCAAGCACCTGCTCACTAGTGAACCACACCCTGCAACTGGAAGTGAAGGGGTGTGTCCCTGCAGTGCTATGTCAAACCACAGATAACACAGTGATAATCTTTTTATTATAAAAGTAAAAAACATTACAGGGCGTAATAACAAAAATAGCAAAATAACAGAAAAATTTGCCAAATACAATCACAAGAAGCATATATACACACACATTTACAAAACTGAAATATTTGCAAAAATAACAGAAATTAACAGAAATATTTGCAAGAAATAATAGCCAAACATTTATATTTACAAAATTTTACAAAAACTGTACAGGAGTGAAATTTACCGGTCTGGCCGCATCCCCAATCTCACACGTCCCATTTACACTACAAAATTGACATAAGAAAACATATCACAACAAAAACTAGACAACCTATTCCATAATCCCGTGGTGCTGCATATTCCAACCTACTAAACAGAGAAAAAAACACACATTAGTAAAACAAGAATATATATAAATGTTTGTTTTTTTTTTTTGTTTTTTTTAATTTTTTTTTTTTTATTTTTTTTTTTTTCATTTTTATTTATTTTATTTATTTATTTTTTTTAATTATTTTTATTATTATTTATTCCCCCCCTCCCCTCTAAACTACACACACATTACCCTCTACCCATCCCCTGGCCCGCTGCCAATACCTGCCAATCATGCTTATGAACATATACATACATACCTATATATACATATACATATTTTTTTTTTTTTTTTTTTTTTTTTTAGTAAATACACAGAACGTAATACTAACCCCCCACAAAAACTCATAATACCACCCATAAAGATACCACCCGCGAAAACACATAATACCACCCATGAAACATGAAACCACCCACGAAAAAAAAAAAAAAAAACAAACATAATACCACCCACAAACCCATATAATGTATAATAATCCACAGCCTAAATATACAGAAAAATATACAAATAACAAAAAATATAACCATTACCTCCAGCCCTGGTTCGGGTCCCGTAAGCCTTTTAGTCAACTTTTAACTTAAAACAAAACAAAAAGCTAGGGTGAAAGAATCCAGCCCCTCACCGGGAAACAGTTCTCCAGGCTAGGGAACCCCAAAGCAAAAACCCCTCCAAAGGAAGGCTGCTCGAGGCCTACCCAACCTTTCAAACTCCAGAGAACGCACCTTCACCAGGTCACCGAGAATATTCCTACTTACCTCGTCCTCGAGGAGGATTTTATGTTGCGTCGATACTACACACCGTGCGCTCCACGTGTGATACCTAACCAATAGACTTACTAAAAATAAAGTGCAGCGGTCCCTGCCACCCAGATCTCTGAATGCTCCATAACACCACTCGGCGTAGGTAAGGTCAGCCAGCCGAGGCCAACCGATGGAAGCCCCTACCCTCTTGTATACCTCTATATTGAAGGGACAATGAAGCAGGAAGTGGTCCATGCTCTCCAGAGTGTTGCCACATGCCTCCCGGGGACAACCTCTGTCCTCGGTGTTCTTGTGCTTCAAGTTGTCCCCCACATATAGCTTACCATGGAAGCAGCGCCAGGTCAAGTCCCAATACTTTGAGGGGATTCTTACCGAATTTAAAAGAGACAAACCCACCCTCAAATCCCCACCTGGGCAGTCTCTGAGGGCCAATGGATTCTGAAAGTGGGTTGCCAAGACCCTCTGGTCCAGCACACGCCTGGCCAGCGTCCTGACTTCCCCCACGGTCAGCCCCCATTGGCGTAAAACCTTCAGAACCGGTGCAACGTAAGCCGGAAGATGTCCGTGCGGTGTACGAAAGTCCTTCACACGCCCTCCTGTCTCCCACTCCTGGAAGAACGGCCGAAACCATCCCTTAAAGGAGGATACCCACGGAGGAGCCCTCTCTTTCCAGAGGTTTGCGATATTAGCTTTCAAAAATGTATTCACGAGGAATACCACTGGGTTGACCATACCCAACCCGCCTAGTCTCCTCGTACGGTAAGTAACCTCCCTCTTGACTGGGTTCAGCCTATTCCCCCATAACAGCTGGAAGAACAGGCTGTAGACCCGTGACCAAAGAGGTTCTGGCAAAATGCAAACACTTCCCAGGTACATTAACAAAGGGAGCAGGTAAGTCTTGATCAAGCAAACCCTTTCTCTCAGGGTCAAAGACCACCCTTTCCATTGATCCACCTTTTGAGCGGCATTCCTCAATCTGCCTTCCCAGTTTTTCTCGGGATAATTCCCTTGGTCGAAATCGATGCCTAAAATTTTAGCTGAATCTTGGGGTTCTGGGAGAGCGTCCGGAAGATCAAAAGCAGGATCTCCCCCTCCCAGCCAGAGACTCTCACACTTTTCCCGATTGATCTTTGACCCGGAGACCTCCGAGTAGCGGACAACTTCTGACATCACCCACCCCGCCTCCTCCTGAGAGGAGACAAAGATAGTAACGTCATCAGCGTACGCCACTGTCCTCAAGGCCAGGTCCGGGACCCCCGGGTCCATCCTCACCCCCGCCAACGGTCCCCCATCTACCCTTCTGAGGAAGGGATCGACAGCGAACGCGTAAAGCAAGGGGCTCAGAGGGCATCCCTGATGAACTCCAGACCCGACTACAAAAGGACGGCCAACCCAACCGTTCACGAGCGGGAAACTCTCAGCCCCTGAATACAATGTTTTTAACCATTTTACGAACCCCACCGGCAGACCGTATCTCAAAAGGACAGACCAAAGGTACTCGTGGTTTACTCGATCAAAAGCTTTAGCCTGATCCAGGGAAAGTAAAAACCCCTTCCAGAGACCCGCCCTGCCCCGTTCCACAGCCTCCCGGACACTCAGCACGGCGCTAAACGTGCTTCGACCGGGAACAGAGCAGTGCTGAGCCCCAGAAAGGAGCTGGGGTGCAAATTTCACCAACCTACTGAACAGCACTTTTGCCAAAATCTTTCTGTCCGTATTGAGGAGCGCTATGGGACGCCAATTCTCAATACGGAGCGGATCTTTACCCTTTGACAGAATTATTAGGGCCGACTTCCTCATTGACTCTGGCAGAACGCCCAAGGATAGACATTCATTAAAAACCTCGGTCAAGAGGGGAACTAAAACTTCCTTAAAGGATTTATAAAACTCAGATGTTAAGCCGTCTGGGCCTGGCGACTTTTTGGACCGGAGCCCATCAATCGCCAGTCCGACTTCATCTTCCGTAATTGCTTCTGTCAAAACGCCAAGAGAGGGGTCTACTCCTGGTTCGGGAACGGTTTCTGCCAGGAAAGTCGAGATTCCGTGCCGATTAAGTTCTTTCCCGCCCAAGAGATGTGAGTAGAAGGATCTGACGACCTCCAGGATCCCTGATCTGGACCTTTTCAGGGAGCCTGTACTGTCTAGCAGACCCGTAACCAATTTACAACTCACTGACATCTTACAGTTCTTGTAGGGGTCAGGCGAGCGGTACTTCCCAAAGTCCCTCTCAAGAACCAAAGATGCGTGCCTATCATACTGACATCTCTTGAGCAAGGATTTCACTCTGGAGATCTCCTCGCGGCTACCTCCAGTCGAGACCAAATGCTCGAGTTTCCTCCTCAGGCTCTGATACATACGCTTTCTGTTCAGACTTCTGAGGTTGGAGATCTGTCGGAAGAACCTTCTTACCCGATGTTTGAACATCTCCCACCACTCTGACTTACTGCTGCATAGGCCCAGTAGTGGTTCCTGGCTCTGAAGAAAATCCTCAAAGGACCGTCTTATTTCCGCTTCTTCCAGGAGTGACGAATTCAACTTCCATAAACCTTTGCCCATCCGAGGGGTCTCTGTGACATTCAGAGAAAAAAGAATCATACAGTGGTCGGAGAACTCCACCTCCACCACCGATAACGGTGAGGAGACGGCTTCCTCCTTTAAATAAAACCTATCTATCCTAGACCTGCAATAACTACCTCTAAACCAAGTGAATCCCGTGCGCCCTGGGGTGTGCCGAACGTGGACATCCACAAGGCGTGCCTCACTAACTACTCTATTTAACGCGACGCTATCATAGCCTGGCTGGTTATTGGAACCTCCTCTATCGCAGAGCCTCGTGACATTATTAAAGTCTCCTCCAAAGACCACTTGCCGGCTTGTAAAAAGGAAAGGCTTAATTCTCATAAAGAGGTCTTTGCGCCCCTCCTTTGACTGGGGTCCATAGATGTTAATAAGACGCAACTCTTGACCTCCCATGAGAATATCCAAGATCAGGCACCTCCCCATTTCCAGCTCGATAACCCGTCTGCATTCTACCTGTGCGGTCTTAAAAAGGACAGCCACCCCGCTATACGGCTCGGCCGCAAGAGACCAATAGGAGGCTCCGCACCTCCACTCACGCTTGGCTTTGTTCATGACCGACAAATCTGTCAGCCTGGTCTCTTGCAAAAATAAAATGTCAGCTTCAACTCGGCTGAGAAAATCAAAGGCCGCAAACCTAGCCGCATCTGACTTAATGCTGGCAACATTAATGGATGCCAGCGTCAACAGGGTGAGTGCCGCCATCATTGGTGATCGAGCTGGATGGCTTTCCTCTTACTCTCCCCCTCCTCCCTGTCGGAAGAAGAGGTCTCTCCTTTATTTCTTTTTAATGAAATTGAAACATCCATATCACCACACTCATCCTTACCTTCACCTTCCGGCTTCAGGGTGGCCCCCTTCTCGGAAGAAACCGGGTCCCCCACAGAAAAAGACCCAGCGTCCCCCGGGGTTCCTTCCTCAATTATCTCCGCCACCACCTCCGGTACCTCACCCCAAGCCTCTCCCCCTGGCAGGGAAGAGGAGGTGTTATTGAGAGCTTGGTAACGGTTTGAGAGGTCGACCGTAAGGGAACTGATGGGGCCTTCCTTTGGTATCTGCACCAGAGTGAGTGGGACCGAGTCATCCCACTCTAGAGAGGAAGAACCCCTATTTTTCTTTCTTGTTCTTCCCTTACCCTTTTTTTTCTGCTTTTGCCATTTCTCGCTTTCCTCGTCCGCACTTTCTTCACGGGAGGATCCGGCAGAACTGGCAGCCACCTCCTCTCTCTCCATCCTTCTGGTTTCCTCATCCACATCGCTATCCCTTGGGGCCTCAGCAGCTCGACTCCCCTCCTGCCCTGGCTGGCCAGGAACCCCGCCGAGACCCCGTAGCTCTTCCTCCTCCCTGCTGCCACCAGCTTCGCCCCCGGAGCGACGGGCCCGCTGGCCCTCTGACTGGGCTCGGCCGATGTTGGCACAGGATAAGGGACAACGACTGAATGGGTGCCCTAAAGCACCACACAGGTTACACCGAATGCTGCCACAGGAGGAGGATGGGTGGTCTCTGCCCCCACACAGCGCACACACCAGCACCTTACACTGTGCGCTGAAATGTGTGGGGTCCCCGCACCTGTGGCAGACCTTCGGCTGCCCCTGGTAGAAAACCAGAATCCTGTCCCTTCCCAGGAACGCAGAAGAAGGGATGTGGGTAACGGAATTACCTGCACGTTTCAACTTTACCATGAAAGTCCAGGCCCCTGACCAGATACCGTGTGCGTCCCTGTTTTTCTGGGGAGGATGGAGAATCTCCCCATACCTGCCCATCCAGGTCATGATGTCAACATAAGAGAGAGACTCGTTACTAGTCAGAACGGTCACTCTCTTAGTGTCATTCTGGCGGGTAATTGCTTGAACTGCAAAATCCCGCCACTCGGGCTCCGTCTGAGCCAGCTCGTATTTTGACCAGAAGAGCTCGAGCCCCTCTGGTCTCACGAAGCTAACATCAAACAGGGAGGTCCCAAAGGGGTGGATCAGGGCAAAGATGTCACTCACCCTGAATTCCATCCCGAGGAGAAGCTCCACCACCCTAGCACGGTTAGGGCAGGCTTCACTGCCTCCCCATCGGAGACGAACCACATTCCTTCTGGACCCCCCCTGCCCGGCTGTAGGAAGCGACCATGCCTCTTCTCCCTGCCTTTGCTCTCGGAAGGCCCCTGTGCCAAACCTATCTATCCAAAAGGATAGGTCGCGCTTTTCACCCTCTATAGTGACCGACCTCTCTCCCCTCTTTAAGGCGGATAGGAATAGCTCGTGTGACCTGGGGTCCCTGAAGCCGGGAGGTGAAGGTCCCCCACTTACCCCGGCGGTAACACTAGCGTAGCTTCTAGGAGCAGTCACCGCCGGGGCGGCAGCTGGACCAGGGCCCCCACTCCTCCCCAAACCACCAGACACTCCACCCTCACTTGTGACTTTTGTAAATTTACCTGTACCTCCCTCCGATACTCCTCCACCAGCAGACACCCCAACATTTAATCTTGTATTATTTAAATTCCCCACACCCCTGGACTCTCCCTCACGCACACCTCTCACCATGATGTTGCTCCCTTCATCCCTTTCACACACCTCCATGCCTTCCATACTCTCACGCTCATCATTCTCCCTATTCTTTGCGACCAGACCGGTAATGGCTTCTCTCTTGGCCGGAAGAGTAAGGGGCACCTGGCGGCTCGGAGGTTTCCCAGCCGCTCCCCCCTTGCCTGCAGGGGAGCAACCCAGGGTGGGTTTCTTAAATATAGTCCCCTCCGAGCCTCCAGACCCACCCCCCTTAGCACTGGGGGGAAAGGGACTTCCAGCCACGCATTCACGACCTTTGGCTCCGCCTCCTGCCATCATATTTCGTGTAACCCCGGCAAAGGAATTCCGGCGTTTTGGGCCTCCACTTTTTTTAGGGTCCACCGCAGGGTCCTTATTGGGGCCACCCGACGCCGGATGGCCCCCCAAACTCCCAGGATGTTTGGGATCACCCGACGCCGGGCAATCCCCTTTTTCCAGGCCCGCCGCAGGGCCTTTCTGGGGGCCAGCCGACGCCGGATGACCCCCCATCTTTTCCTCCACCTTCCCTGAACTCTTGGGATCACCCGGCGCCGGGAGACCCCCCTTACTTAGGCCCGCCGCAGGGCCTTTCTGGTGGCCACCCAACGCCAGGCAACCCCCTTTATCCAGGCCCACCGCAGGGCCCTTCGGGGGGCCAGCCGACGCCGGATGACCCCCCATCTTTTCCTCCACCTTCCCTGAACTCTTGGGATCACCCGACGCCGGGAGACCCCCCCTTACTTAGGCCCGCCGCAGGGCCTTTCTGGGGGCCACCTGATGCCGGTGCACCCCCCACCTCCGCAACCTTTTTTGTCATTGTATCTGGATCATCCGACGCCGGATGACCCCCCACCTTCGCAGCCTTTTTTGATATTTTACCTGGATCATCCGACGCCGGATGACCCCCACTCTTAGGAATCTCACTGTCAGACACCAGCTTCTGCCCGTCACCCCTCCTTTTATTACGAACCGGGGGGGTGATTGGATCAGGATGCCTAGTACTCTCCCCCTTCCTCTACACTGAACCCACATTAGCAGAGTCCAGGCTGGGTCGGACCTGGGGGCTACCCATGCAGCTACCCCCCTCCCCTGGTTCAGAGGCTTGCCCAGGGAGGCTGACGTACCTGTACTCCACCTGGGTGATCTTTTTGCCACTTTTCTTCTTTTTAGCCTGGGGGTCTCGCTCAGGAAGGTCATTGCCAAAATAGAGACCCTCCAGGCCTCCAGGGGATTCCAGGTGACTTATGTACGCCATTAGTTGCCCCCCTGGGCCGCTGTCCTCGCCCTCTTCCCCAGAGGAGTCCGAGCTTGAAATAATAGTAGCTTGGCCAGCTGGAAGGTCACTGCACAGGGACTGCTGACTATCCGCTGTCTGCAGTTCTCCAGCATGGGCCTGCTCCATCTTGGACACTAGGCCCTTCATATCCTCACAGACCCCAGCCAGAGCCGGCTGAGACCCTTCAAACCGGTCACCATTCACCAACTTCTCTGCGAACGGACCTGCACCCCTTAAGATGTCCGCCCTCCTCTCAACCAGGGTGAGGATCTCGCTTTTCAATTCCTGGACGGCCTGGTTGTATTGGGCCCTCCTTGACCCACCTGAATTGTTGGCCAGGGACCTGGCTGCCTTTAACTCCTCCTGAAGCCTTCTGATGGTGCCACCGGCCTCACGGTACTCCTGGGTCCTTGAAGCAAGCCTGGCAGCAAAGACGGTTACATCCTCCCTAGGCCGCAGTGTCCCCCAGTGCTCGATGGTAGGACTGGGGTTTCCCCCAGGAGTACCTGGCCTGGCTCCAGGAGGGCCTTTGCTGGAAGTCCCAGCAGCCGAGGTCCCGGAGGGCCGCCGTCCCTCACCCTGGCTAGCCCGACGGCCACCTCGGGTGGTCTCCAGGAGGGGTGCAGGAGACACATCGCTGCGTCTCCTGCTAGATCTCCTCAGCCCCTCCTGGGTAGCCGGTTGTGAAGCATCCCCATCCTCCGCCGGCTGGCTCCAGAGAGTGGGGGTAGTAGTCCTCCCTCTCGCCATAGCCCAGGACCTCACTCCCTCCTGGGTAGGAGAGAGCAAAAAGTCCCAGGCCCTGGAGGAGAAAGAGAGAGACCTGCAGCTGCAAGCACCTGCTCACTAGTGAACCACACCCTGCAACTGGAAGTGAAGGGGTGTGTCCCTGCAGTGCTATGTCAAACCACAGATAACACAGTGATAATCTTTTTATTATAAAAGTAAAAAACATTACAGGGCGTAATAACAAAAATAGCAAAATAACAGAAAAATTTGCCAAATACAATCACAAGAAGCATATATACACACACATTTACAAAACTGAAATATTTGCAAAAATAACAGAAATTAACAGAAATATTTGCAAGAAATAATAGCCAAACATTTATATTTACAAAATTTTACAAAAACTGTACAGGAGTGAAATTTACCGGTCTGGCCGCATCCCCAATCTCACACGTCCCATTTACACTACAAAATTGACATAAGAAAACATATCACAACAAAAACTAGACAACCTATTCCATAATCCCGTGGTGCTGCATATTCCAACCTACTAAACAGAGAAAAAAACACACATTAGTAAAACAAGAATATATATAAATGTTTGTTTTTTTTTTTTGTTTTTTTTAATTTTTTTTTTTTTATATTTTTTTTTTTCATTTTTATTTATTTTATTTATTTATTTTTTTAAATTATTTTTATTATTATTTATTCCCCCCCTCCCCTCTAAACTACACACACATTACCCTCTACCCATCCCCTGGCCCGCTGCCAATACCTGCCAATCATGCTTATGAACATATACATACATACCTATATATACATATACATATTTTTTTTTTTTTTTTTTTTTTTAGTAAATACACAGAACGTAATACTAACCCCCCACAAAAACTCATAATACCACCCATAAAGATACCACCCGCGAAAACACATAATACCACCCATGAAACATGAAACCACCCACGAAAAAAAAAAAAAAAAAAAAACATAATACCACCCACAAACCCATATAATGTATAATAATCCACAGCCTAAATATACAGAAAAATATATAAATAACAAAAAATATAACCATTACCTCCAGCCCTGGTTCGGGTCCCGTAAGCCTTTTAGTCAACTTTTAACTTAAAACAAAACAAAAAGCTAGGGTGAAAGAATCCAGCCCCTCACCGGGAAACAGTTCTCCAGGCTAGGGAACCCCAAAGCAAAAACCCCTCCAAAGGAAGGCTGCTCGAGGCCTACCCAACCTTTCAAACTCCAGAGAACGCACCTTCACCAGGTCACCGAGAATATTCCTACTTACCTCGTCCTCGAGGAGGATTTTATGTTGCGTCGATACTACACACCGTGCGCTCCACGTGTGATACCTAACCAATAGACTTACTAAAAATAAAGTGCAGCGGTCCCTGCCACCCAGATCTCTGAATGCTCCATAACACCACTCGGCGTAGGTAAGGTCAGCCAGCCGAGGCCAACCGATGGAAGCCCCTACCCTCTTGTATACCTCTATATTGAAGGGACAATGAAGCAGGAAGTGGTCCATGCTCTCCAGAGTGTTGCCACATGCCTCCCGGGGACAACCTCTGTCCTCGGTGTTCTTGTGCTTCAAGTTGTCCCCCACATATAGCTTACCATGGAAGCAGCGCCAGGTCAAGTCCCAATACTTTGAGGGGATTCTTACCGAATTTAAAAGAGACAAACCCACCCTCAAATCCCCACCTGGGCAGTCTCTGAGGGCCAATGGATTCTGAAAGTGGGTTGCCAAGACCCTCTGGTCCAGCACACGCCTGGCCAGCGTCCTGACTTCCCCCACGGTCAGCCCCCATTGGCGTAAAACCTTCAGAACCGGTGCAACGTAAGCCGGAAGATGTCCGTGCGGTGTACGAAAGTCCTTCACACGCCCTCCTGTCTCCCACTCCTGGAAGAACGGCCGAAACCATCCCTTACAGGAGGATACCCACGGAGGAGCCCTCTCTTTCCAGAGGTTTGCGATATTAGCTTTCAAAAATGTATTCACGAGGAATACCACTGGGTTGACCATACCCAACCCGCCTAGTCTCCTCGTACGGTAAGTAACCTCCCTCTTGACTGGGTTCAGCCTATTCCCCCATAACAGCTGGAAGAACAGGCTGTAGACCCGTGACCAAAGAGGTTCTGGCAAAATGCAAACACTTCCCAGGTACATTAACAAAGGGAGCAGGTAAGTCTTGATCAAGCAAACCCTTTCTCTCAGGGTCAAAGACCACCCTTTCCATTGATCCACCTTTTGAGCGGCATTCCTCAATCTGCCTTCCCAGTTTTTCTCGGGATAATTCCCTTGGTCGAAATCGATGCCTAAAATTTTAGCTGAATCTTGGGGTTCTGGGAGAGCGTCCGGAAGATCAAAAGCAGGATCTCCCCCTCCCAGCCAGAGACTCTCACACTTTTCCCGATTGATCTTTGACCCGGAGACCTCCGAGTAGCGGACAACTTCTGACATCACCCACCCCGCCTCCTCCTGAGAGGAGACAAAGATAGTAACGTCATCAGCGTACGCCACTGTCCTCAAGGCCAGGTCCGGGACCCCCGGGTCCATCCTCACCCCCGCCAACGGTCCCCCATCTACCCTTCTGAGGAAGGGATCGACAGCGAACGCGTAAAGCAAGGGGCTCAGAGGGCATCCCTGATGAACTCCAGACCCGACTACAAAAGGACGGCCAACCCAACCGTTCACGAGCGGGAAACTCTCAGCCCCTGAATACAATGTTTTTAACCATTTTACGAACCCCACCGGCAGACCGTATCTCAAAAGGACAGACCAAAGGTACTCGTGGTTTACTCGATCAAAAGCTTTAGCCTGATCCAGGGAAAGTAAAAACCCCTTCCAGAGACCCGCCCTGCCCCGTTCCACAGCCTCCCGGACACTCAGCACGGCGCTAAACGTGCTTCGACCGGGAACAGAGCAGTGCTGAGCCCCAGAAAGGAGCTGGGGTGCAAATTTCACCAACCTACTGAACAGCACTTTTGCCAAAATCTTTCTGTCCGTATTGAGGAGCGCTATGGGACGCCAATTCTCAATACGGAGCGGATCTTTACCCTTTGACAGAATTATTAGGGCCGACTTCCTCATTGACTCTGGCAGAACGCCCAAGGATAGACATTCATTAAAAACCTCGGTCAAGAGGGGAACTAAAACTTCCTTAAAGGATTTATAAAACTCAGATGTTAAGCCGTCTGGGCCTGGCGACTTTTTGGACCGGAGCCCATCAATCGCCAGTCCGACTTCATCTTCCGTAATTGCTTCTGTCAAAACGCCAAGAGAGGGGTCTACTCCTGGTTCGGGAACGGTTTCTGCCAGGAAAGTCGAGATTCCGTGCCGATTAAGTTCTTTCCCGCCCAAGAGATGTGAGTAGAAGGATCTGACGACCTCCAGGATCCCTGATCTGGACCTTTTCAGGGAGCCTGTACTGTCTAGCAGACCCGTAACCAATTTACAACTCACTGACATCTTACAGTTCTTGTAGGGGTCAGGCGAGCGGTACTTCCCAAAGTCCCTCTCAAGAACCAAAGATGCGTGCCTATCATACTGACATCTCTTGAGCAAGGATTTCACTCTGGAGATCTCCTCGCGGCTACCTCCAGTCGAGACCAAATGCTCGAGTTTCCTCCTCAGGCTCTGATACATACGCTTTCTGTTCAGACTTCTGAGGTTGGAGATCTGTCGGAAGAACCTTCTTACCCGATGTTTGAACATCTCCCACCACTCTGACTTACTGCTGCATAGGCCCAGTAGTGGTTCCTGGCTCTGAAGAAAATCCTCAAAGGACCGTCTTATTTCCGCTTCTTCCAGGAGTGACGAATTCAACTTCCATAAACCTTTGCCCATCCGAGGGGTCTCTGTGACATTCAGAGAAAAAAGAATCATACAGTGGTCGGAGAACTCCACCTCCACCACCGATAACGGTGAGGAGACGGCTTCCTCCTTTAAATAAAACCTATCTATCCTAGACCTGCAATAACTACCTCTAAACCAAGTGAATCCCGTGCGCCCTGGGGTGTGCCGAACGTGGACATCCACAAGGCGTGCCTCACTAACTACTCTATTTAACGCGACGCTATCATAGCCTGGCTGGTTATTGGAACCTCCTCTATCGCAGAGCCTCGTGACATTATTAAAGTCTCCTCCAAAGACCACTTGCCGGCTTGTAAAAAGGAAAGGCTTAATTCTCATAAAGAGGTCTTTGCGCCCCTCCTTTGACTGGGGTCCATAGATGTTAATAAGACGCAACTCTTGACCTCCCATGAGAATATCCAAGATCAGGCACCTCCCCATTTCCAGCTCGATAACCCGTCTGCATTCTACCTGTGCGGTCTTAAAAAGGACAGCCACCCCGCTATACGGCTCGGCCGCAAGAGACCAATAGGAGGCTCCGCACCTCCACTCACGCTTGGCTTTGTTCATGACCGACAAATCTGTCAGCCTGGTCTCTTGCAAAAATAAAATGTCAGCTTCAACTCGGCTGAGAAAATCAAAGGCCGCAAACCTAGCCGCATCTGACTTAATGCTGGCAACATTAATGGATGCCAGCGTCAACAGGGTGAGTGCCGCCATCATTGGTGATCGAGCTGGATGGCTTTCCTCTTACTCTCCCCCTCCTCCCTGTCGGAAGAAGAGGTCTCTCCTTTATTTCTTTTTAATGAAATTGAAACATCCATATCACCACACTCATCCTTACCTTCACCTTCCGGCTTCAGGGTGGCCCCCTTCTCGGAAGAAACCGGGTCCCCCACAGAAAAAGACCCAGCGTCCCCCGGGGTTCCTTCCTCAATTATCTCCGCCACCACCTCCGGTACCTCACCCCAAGCCTCTCCCCCTGGCAGGGAAGAGGAGGTGTTATTGAGAGCTTGGTAACGGTTTGAGAGGTCGACCGTAAGGGAACTGATGGGGCCTTCCTTTGGTATCTGCACCAGAGTGAGTGGGACCGAGTCATCCCACTCTAGAGAGGAAGAACCCCTATTTTTCTTTCTTGTTCTTCCCTTACCCTTTTTTTTCTGCTTTTGCCATTTCTCGCTTTCCTCGTCCGCACTTTCTTCACGGGAGGATCCGGCAGAACTGGCAGCCACCTCCTCTCTCTCCATCCTTCTGGTTTCCTCATCCACATCGCTATCCCTTGGGGCCTCAGCAGCTCGACTCCCCTCCTGCCCTGGCTGGCCAGGAACCCCGCCGAGACCCCGTAGCTCTTCCTCCTCCCTGCTGCCACCAGCTTCGCCCCCGGAGCGACGGGCCCGCTGGCCCTCTGACTGGGCTCGGCCGATGTTGGCACAGGATAAGGGACAACGACTGAATGGGTGCCCTAAAGCACCACACAGGTTACACCGAATGCTGCCACAGGAGGAGGATGGGTGGTCTCTGCCCCCACACAGCGCACACACCAGCACCTTACACTGTGCACTGAAATGTGTGGGGTCCCCGCACCTGTGGCAGACCTTCGGCTGCCCCTGGTAGAAAACCAGAATCCTGTCCCTTCCCAGGAACGCAGAAGAAGGGATGTGGGTAACGGAATTACCTGCACGTTTCAACTTTACCATGAAAGTCCAGGCCCCTGACCAGATACCGTGTGCGTCCCTGTTTTTCTGGGGAGGATGGAGAATCTCCCCATACCTGCCCATCCAGGTCATGATGTCAACATAAGAGAGAGACTCGTTACTAGTCAGAACGGTCACTCTCTTAGTGTCATTCTGGCGGGTAATTGCTTGAACTGCAAAATTCCGCCACTCGGGCTCCGTCTGAGCCAGCTCGTATTTTGACCAGAAGAGCTCGAGCCCCTCTGGTCTCACGAAGCTAACATCAAACAGGGAGGTCCCAAAGGGGTGGATCAGGGCAAAGATGTCACTCACCCTGAATTCCATCCCGAGGAGAAGCTCCACCACCCTAGCACGGTTAGGGCAGGCTTCACTGCCTCCCCATCGGAGACGAACCACATTCCTTCTGGACCCCCCCTGCCCGGCTGTAGGAAGCGACCATGCCTCTTCTCCCTGCCTTTGCTCTCGGAAGGCCCCTGTGCCAAACCTATCTATCCAAAAGGATAGGTCGCGCTTTTCACCCTCTATAGTGACCGACCTCTCTCCCCTCTTTAAGGCGGATAGGAATAGCTCGTGTGACCTGGGGTCCCTGAAGCCGGGAGGTGAAGGTCCCCCACTTACCCCGGCGGCAACACTAGCGTAGCTTCTAGGAGCAGTCACCGCCGGGGCGGCAGCTGGACCAGGGCCCCCACTCCTCCCCAAACCACCAGACACTCCACCCTCACTTGTGACTTTTGTAAATTTACCTGTACCTCCCTCCGATACTCCTCCACCAGCAGACACCCCAACATTTAATCTTGTATTATTTAAATTCCCCACACCCCTGGACTCTCCCTCACGCACACCTCTCACCATGATGTTGCTCCCTTCATCCCTTTCACACACCTCCATGCCTTCCATACTCTCACGCTCATCATTCTCCCTATTCTTTGCGACCAGACCGGTAATGGCTTCTCTCTTGGCCGGAAGAGTAAGGGGCACCTGGCGGCTCGGAGGTTTCCCAGCCGCTCCCCCCTTGCCTGCAGGGGAGCAACCCAGGGTGGGTTTCTTAAATATAGTCCCCTCCGAGCCTCCAGACCCACCCCCCTTAGCACTGGGGGGAAAGGGACTTCCAGCCACGCATTCACGACCTTTGGCTCCGCCTCCTGCCATCATATTTCGTGTAACCCCGGCAAAGGAATTCCGGCGTTTTGGGCCTCCACTTTTTTTAGGGTCCACCGCAGGGTCCTTATTGGGGCCACCCGACGCCGGATGGCCCCCCAAACTCCCAGGATGTTTGGGATCACCCGACGCCGGGCAATCCCCTTTTTCCAGGCCCGCCGCAGGGCCTTTCTGGGGGCCAGCCGACGCCGGATGACCCCCCATCTTTTCCTCCACCTTCCCTGAACTCTTGGGATCACCCGGCGCCGGGAGACCCCCCTTACTTAGGCCCGCCGCAGGGCCTTTCTGGTGGCCACCCAACGCCAGGCAACCCCCTTTATCCAGGCCCACCGCAGGGCCCTTCGGGGGGCCAGCCGACGCCGGATGACCCCCCATCTTTTCCTCCACCTTCCCTGAACTCTTGGGATCACCCGACGCCGGGAGACCCCCCTTACTTAGGCCCGCCGCAGGGCCTTTCTGGGGGCCACCTGATGCCGGTGCACCCCCCACCTCCGCAACCTTTTTTGTCATTGTATCTGGATCATCCGACGCCGGATGACCCCCCACCTTCGCAGCCTTTTTTGATATTTTACCTGGATCATCCGACGCCGGATGACCCCCACTCTTAGGAATCTCACTGTCAGACACCAGCTTCTGCCCGTCACCCCTCCTTTTATTACGAACCGGGGGGGTGATTGGATTAGGATGCCTAGTACTCTCCCCCTTCCTCTACACTGAACCCACATTAGCAGAGTCCAGGCTGGGTCGGACCTGGGGGCTACCCATGCAGCTACCCCCCTCCCCTGGTTCAGAGGCTTGCCCAGGGAGGCTGACGTACCTGTACTCCACCTGGGTGATCTTTTTGCCACTTTTCTTCTTTTTAGCCTGGGGGTCTCGCTCAGGAAGGTCATTGCCAAAATAGAGACCCTCCAGGCCTCCAGGGGATTCCAGGTGACTTATGTACGCCATTAGTTGCCCCCCTGGGCCGCTGTCCTCGCCCTCTTCCCCAGAGGAGTCTGAGCTTGAAATAATAGTAGCTTGGCCAGCTGGAAGGTCACTGCACAGGGACTGCTGACTATCCGCTGTCTGCAGTTCTCCAGCATGGGCCTGCTCCATCTTGGACACTAGGCCCTTCATATCCTCACAGACCCCAGCCAGAGCCGGCTGAGACCCTTCAAACCGGTCACCATTCACCAACTTCTCTGCGAACGGACCTGCACCCCTTAAGATGTCTGCCCTCCTCTCAACCAGGGTGAGGATCTCGCTTTTCAATTCCTGGACGGCCTGGTTGTATTGGGCCCTCCTTGACCCACCTGAATTGTTGGCCAGGGACCTGGCTGCCTTTAACTCCTCCTGAAGCCTTCTGATGGTGCCACCGGCCTCACGGTACTCCTGGGTCCTTGAAGCAAGCCTGGCAGCAAAGACGGTTACATCCTCCCTAGGCCGCAGTGTCCCCCAGTGCTCGATGGTAGGACTGGGGTTTCCCCCAGGAGTACCTGGCCTGGCTCCAGGAGGGCCTTTGCTGGAAGTCCCAGCAGCCGAGGTCCCGGAGGGCCGCCGTCCCTCACCCTGGCTAGCCCGACGGCCACCTCGGGTGGTCTCCAGGAGGGGTGCAGGAGACACATCGCTGCGTCTCCTGCTAGATCTCCTCAGCCCCTCCTGGGTAGCCGGTTGTGAAGCATCCCCATCCTCCGCCGGCTGGCTCCAGAGAGTGGGGGTAGTAGTCCTCCCTCTCGCCATAGCCCAGGACCTCACTCCCTCCTGGGTAGGAGAGAGCAAAAAGTCCCAGGCCCTGGAGGAGAAAGAGAGAGACCTGCAGCTGCAAGCACCTGCTCACTAGTGAACCACACCCTGCAACTGGAAGTGAAGGGGTGTGTCCCTGCAGTGCTATGTCAAACCACAGATAACACAGTGATAATCTTTTTATTATAAAAGTAAAAAACATTACAGGGCGTAATAACAAAAATAGCAAAATAACAGAAAAATTTGCCAAATACAATCACAAGAAGCATATATACACACACATTTACAAAACTGAAATATTTGCAAAAATAACAGAAATTAACAGAAATATTTGCAAGAAATAATAGCCAAACATTTATATTTACAAAATTTTACAAAAACTGTACAGGAGTGAAATTTACCGGTCTGGCCGCATCCCCAATCTCACACGTCCCATTTACACTACAAAATTGACATAAGAAAACATATCACAACAAAAACTAGACAACCTATTCCATAATCCCGTGGTGCTGCATATTCCAACCTACTAAACAGAGAAAAAAACACACATTAGTAAAACAAGAATATATATAAATGTTTGTTTTTTTTTTTTGTTTTTTTTAATTTTTTTTTTTTTATATATTTTTTTTTCATTTTTATTTATTTTATTTATTTATTTTTTTTAATTATTTTTATTATTATTTATTCCCCCCCTCCCCTCTAAACTACACACACATTACCCTCTACCCATCCCCTGGCCCGCTGCCAATACCTGCCAATCATGCTTATGAACATATACATACATACCTATATATACATATACATTTTTTTTTTTTTTTTTTTTTTTTAGTAAATACACAGAACGTAATACTAACCCCCCACAAAAACTCATAATACCACCCATAAAGATACCACCCGCGAAAACACATAATACCACCCATGAAACATGAAACCACCCACGAAAAAAAAAAAAAAAAACAAACATAATACCACCCACAAACCCATATAATGTATAATAATCCACAGCCTAAATATACAGAAAAATATATAAATAACAAAAAATATAACCATTACCTCCAGCCCTGGTTCGGGTCCCGTAAGCCTTTTAGTCAACTTTTAACTTAAAACAAAACAAAAAGCTAGGGTGAAAGAATCCAGCCCCTCACCGGGAAACAGTTCTCCAGGCTAGGGAACCCCAAAGCAAAAACCCCTCCAAAGGAAGGCTGCTCGAGGCCTACCCAACCTTTCAAACTCCAGAGAACGCACCTTCACCAGGTCACCGAGAATATTCCTACTTACCTCGTCCTCGAGGAGGATTTTATGTTGCGTCGATACTACACACCGTGCGCTCCACGTGTGATACCTAACCAATAGACTTACTAAAAATAAAGTGCAGCGGTCCCTGCCACCCAGATCTCTGAATGCTCCATAACACCACTCGGCGTAGGTAAGGTCAGCCAGCCGAGGCCAACCGATGGAAGCCCCTACCCTCTTGTATACCTCTATATTGAAGGGACAATGAAGCAGGAAGTGGTCCATGCTCTCCAGAGTGTTGCCACATGCCTCCCGGGGACAACCTCTGTCCTCGGTGTTCTTGTGCTTCAAGTTGTCCCCCACATATAGCTTACCATGGAAGCAGCGCCAGGTCAAGTCCCAATACTTTGAGGGGATTCTTACCGAATTTAAAAGAGACAAACCCACCCTCAAATCCCCACCTGGGCAGTCTCTGAGGGCCAATGGATTCTGAAAGTGGGTTGCCAAGACCCTCTGGTCCAGCACACGCCTGGCCAGCGTCCTGACTTCCCCCACGGTCAGCCCCCATTGGCGTAAAACCTTCAGAACCGGTGCAACGTAAGCCGGAAGATGTCCGTGCGGTGTACGAAAGTCCTTCACACGCCCTCCTGTCTCCCACTCCTGGAAGAACGGCCGAAACCATCCCTTACAGGAGGATACCCACGGAGGAGCCCTCTCTTTCCAGAGGTTTGCGATATTAGCTTTCAAAAATGTATTCACGAGGAATACCACTGGGTTGACCATACCCAACCCGCCTAGTCTCCTCGTACGGTAAGTAACCTCCCTCTTGACTGGGTTCAGCCTATTCCCCCATAACAGCTGGAAGAACAGGCTGTAGACCCGTGACCAAAGAGGTTCTGGCAAAATGCAAACACTTCCCAGGTACATTAACAAAGGGAGCAGGTAAGTCTTGATCAAGCAAACCCTTTCTCTCAGGGTCAAAGACCACCCTTTCCATTGATCCACCTTTTGAGCGGCATTCCTCAATCTGCCTTCCCAGTTTTTCTCGGGATAATTCCCTTGGTCGAAATCGATGCCTAAAATTTTAGCTGAATCTTGGGGTTCTGGGAGAGCGTCCAGAAGATCAAAAGCAGGATCTCCCCCTCCCAGCCAGAGACTCTCACACTTTTCCCGATTGATCTTTGACCCGGAGACCTCCGAGTAGCGGACAACTTCTGACATCACCCACCCCGCCTCCTCCTGAGAGGAGACAAAGATAGTAACGTCATCAGCGTACGCCACTGTCCTCAAGGCCAGGTCCGGGACCCCCGGGTCCATCCTCACCCCCGCCAACGGTCCCCCATCTACCCTTCTGAGGAAGGGATCGACAGCGAACGCGTAAAGCAAGGGGCTCAGAGGGCATCCCTGATGAACTCCAGACCCGACTACAAAAGGACGGCCAACCCAACCGTTCACGAGCGGGAAACTCTCAGCCCCTGAATACAATGTTTTTAACCATTTTACGAACCCCACCGGCAGACCGTATCTCAAAAGGACAGACCAAAGGTACTCGTGGTTTACTCGATCAAAAGCTTTAGCCTGATCCAGGGAAAGTAAAAACCCCTTCCAGAGACCCGCCCTGCCCCGTTCCACAGCCTCCCGGACACTCAGCACGGCGCTAAACGTGCTTCGACCGGGAACAGAGCAGTGCTGAGCCCCAGAAAGGAGCTGGGGTGCAAATTTCACCAACCTACTGAACAGCACTTTTGCCAAAATCTTTCTGTCCGTATTGAGGAGCGCTATGGGACGCCAATTCTCAATACGGAGCGGATCTTTACCCTTTGACAGAATTATTAGGGCCGACTTCCTCATTGACTCTGGCAGAACGCCCAAGGATAGACATTCATTAAAAACCTCGGTCAAGAGGGGAACTAAAACTTCCTTAAAGGATTTATAAAACTCAGATGTTAAGCCGTCTGGGCCTGGCGACTTTTTGGACCGGAGCCCATCAATCGCCAGTCCGACTTCATCTTCCGTAATTGCTTCTGTCAAAACGCCAAGAGAGGGGTCTACTCCTGGTTCGGGAACGGTTTCTGCCAGGAAAGTCGAGATTCCGTGCCGATTAAGTTCTTTCCCGCCCAAGAGATGTGAGTAGAAGGATCTGACGACCTCCAGGATCCCTGATCTGGACCTTTTCAGGGAGCCTGTACTGTCTAGCAGACCCGTAACCAATTTACAACTCACTGACATCTTACAGTTCTTGTAGGGGTCAGGCGAGCGGTACTTCCCAAAGTCCCTCTCAAGAACCAAAGATGCGTGCCTATCATACTGACATCTCTTGAGCAAGGATTTCACTCTGGAGATCTCCTCGCGGCTACCTCCAGTCGAGACCAAATGCTCGAGTTTCCTCCTCAGGCTCTGATACATACGCTTTCTGTTCAGACTTCTGAGGTTGGAGATCTGTCGGAAGAACCTTCTTACCCGATGTTTGAACATCTCCCACCACTCTGACTTACTGCTGCATAGGCCCAGTAGTGGTTCCTGGCTCTGAAGAAAATCCTCAAAGGACCGTCTTATTTCCGCTTCTTCCAGGAGTGACGAATTCAACTTCCATAAACCTTTGCCCATCCGAGGGGTCTCTGTGACATTCAGAGAAAAAAGAATCATACAGTGGTCGGAGAACTCCACCTCCACCACCGATAACGGTGAGGAGACGGCTTCCTCCTTTAAATAAAACCTATCTATCCTAGACCTGCAATAACTACCTCTAAACCAAGTGAATCCCGTGCGCCCTGGGGTGTGCCGAACGTGGACATCCACAAGGCGTGCCTCACTAACTACTCTATTTAACGCGACGCTATCATAGCCTGGCTGGTTATTGGAACCTCCTCTATCGCAGAGCCTCGTGACATTATTAAAGTCTCCTCCAAAGACCACTTGCCGGCTTGTAAAAAGGAAAGGCTTAATTCTCATAAAGAGGTCTTTGCGCCCCTCCTTTGACTGGGGTCCATAGATGTTAATAAGACGCAACTCTTGACCTCCCATGAGAATATCCAAGATCAGGCACCTCCCCATTTCCAGCTCGATAACCCGTCTGCATTCTACCTGTGCGGTCTTAAAAAGGACAGCCACCCCGCTATACGGCTCGGCCGCAAGAGACCAATAGGAGGCTCCGCACCTCCACTCACGCTTGGCTTTGTTCATGACCGACAAATCTGTCAGCCTGGTCTCTTGCAAAAATAAAATGTCAGCTTCAACTCGGCTGAGAAAATCAAAGGCCGCAAACCTAGCCGCATCTGACTTAATGCTGGCAACATTAATGGATGCCAGCGTCAACAGGGTGAGTGCCGCCATCATTGGTGATCGAGCTGGATGGCTTTCCTCTTACTCTCCCCCTCCTCCCTGTCGGAAGAAGAGGTCTCTCCTTTATTTCTTTTTAATGAAATTGAAACATCCATATCACCACACTCATCCTTACCTTCACCTTCCGGCTTCAGGGTGGCCCCCTTCTCGGAAGAAACCGGGTCCCCCACAGAAAGAGACCCAGCGTCCCCCGGGGTTCCTTCCTCAATTATCTCCGCCACCACCTCCGGTACCTCACCCCCAGCCTCTCCCCCTGGCAGGGAAGAGGAGGTGTTATTGAGAGCTTGGTAACGGTTTGAGAGGTCGACCGTAAGGGAACTGATGGGGCCTTCCTTTGGTATCTGCACCAGAGTGAGTGGGACCGAGTCATCCCACTCTAGAGAGGAAGAACCCCTATTTTTCTTTCTTGTTCTTCCCTTACCCTTTTTTTTCTGCTTTTGCCATTTCTCGCTTTCCTCATCCGCACTTTCTTCACGGGAGGATCCGGCAGAACTGGCAGCCACCTCCTCTCTCTCCATCCTTCTGGTTTCCTCATCCACATCGCTATCCCTTGGGGCCTCAGCAGCTCGACTCCCCTCCTGCCCTGGCTGGCCAGGAACCCCGCCGAGACCCCGTAGCTCTTCCTCCTCCCTGCTGCCACCAGCTTCGCCCCCGGAGCGACGGCCCCGCTGGCCCTCTGACTGGGCTCGGCCGATGTTGGCACAGGATAAGGGACAACGACTGAATGGGTGCCCTAAAGCACCACACAGGTTACACCGAATGCTGCCACAGGAGGAGGATGGGTGGTCTCTGCCCCCACACAGCGCACACACCAGCACCTTACACTGTGCGCTGAAATGTGTGGGGTCCCCGCACCTGTGGCAGACCTTCGGCTGCCCCTGGTAGAAAACCAGAATCCTGTCCCTTCCCAGGAACGCAGAAGAAGGGATGTGGGTAACGGAATTACCTGCACGTTTCAACTTTACCATGAAAGTCCAGGCCCCTGACCAGATACCGTGTGCGTCCCTGTTTTTCTGGGGAGGATGGAGAATCTCCCCATACCTGCCCATCCAGGTCATGATGTCAACATAAGAGAGAGACTCGTTACTAGTCAGAACGGTCACTCTCTTAGTGTCATTCTGGCGGGTAATTGCTTGAACTGCAAAATCCCGCCACTCGGGCTCCGTCTGAGCCAGCTCGTATTTTGACCAGAAGAGCTCGAGCCCCTCTGGTCTCACGAAGCTAACATCAAACAGGGAGGTCCCAAAGGGGTGGATCAGGGCAAAGATGTCACTCACCCTGAATTCCATCCCGAGGAGAAGCTCCACCACCCTAGCACGGTTAGGGCAGGCTTCACTGCCTCCCCATCGGAGACGAACCA
Organism: Eleutherodactylus coqui; assembly: GCF_035609145.1. NCBI lineage: Eukaryota > Metazoa > Chordata > Amphibia > Anura > Eleutherodactylidae > Eleutherodactylus > Eleutherodactylus coqui. Next base: position 186,259,964 of record NC_089841.1, on the reverse strand, counting down.
CATTCCTTCTGGACCCCCCCTGCCCGGCTGTAGGAAGCGACCATGCCTCTTCTCCCTGCCTTTGCTCTCGGAAGGCCCCTGTGCCAAACCTATCTATCCAAAAGGATAGGTCGCGCTTTTCACCCTCTATAGTGACCGACCTCTCTCCCCTCTTTAAGGCGGATAGGAATAGCTCGTGTGACCTGGGGTCCCTGAAGCCGGGAGGTGAAGGTCCCCCACTTACCCCGGCGGCAACACTAGCGTAGCTTCTAGGAGCAGTCACCGCCGGGGCGGCAGCTGGACCAGGGCCCCCACTCCTCCCCAAACCACCAGACACTCCACCCTCACTTGTGACTTTTGTAAATTTACCTGTACCTCCCTCCGATACTCCTCCACCAGCAGACACCCCAACATTTAATCTTGTATTATTTAAATTCCCCACACCCCTGGACTCTCCCTCACGCACACCTCTCACCATGATGTTGCTCCCTTCATCCCTTTCACACACCTCCATGCCTTCCATACTCTCACGCTCATCATTCTCCCTATTCTTTGCGACCAGACCGGTAATGGCTTCTCTCTTGGCCGGAAGAGTAAGGGGCACCTGGCGGCTCGGAGGTTTCCCAGCCGCTCCCCCCTTGCCTGCAGGGGAGCAACCCAGGGTGGGTTTCTTAAATATAGTCCCCTCCGAGCCTCCAGACCCACCCCCCTTAGCACTGGGGGGAAAGGGACTTCCAGCCACGCATTCACGACCTTTGGCTCCGCCTCCTGCCATCATATTTCGTGTAACCCCGGCAAAGGAATTCCGGCGTTTTGGGCCTCCACTTTTTTTAGGGTCCACCGCAGGGTCCTTATTGGGGCCACCCGACGCCGGATGGCCCCCCAAACTCCCAGGATGTTTGGGATCACCCGACGCCGGGCAATCCCCTTTTTCCAGGCCCGCCGCAGGGCCTTTCTGGGGGCCAGCCGACGCCGGATGACCCCCCATCTTTTCCTCCACCTTCCCTGAACTCTTGGGATCACCCGGCGCCGGGAGACCCCCCTTACTTAGGCCCGCCGCAGGGCCTTTCTGGTGGCCACCCAACGCCAGGCAACCCCCTTTATCCAGGCCCACCGCAGGGCCCTTCGGGGGGCCAGCCGACGCCGGATAACCCCCCATCTTTTCCTCCACCTTCCCTGAACTCTTGGGATCACCCGACGCCGGGAGACCCCCCTTACTTAGGCCCGCCGCAGGGCCTTTCTGGGGGCCACCTGATGCCGGTGCACCCCCCACCTCCGCAACCTTTTTTGTCATTGTATCTGGATCATCCGACGCCGGATGACCCCCCACCTTCGCAGCCTTTTTTGATATTTTACCTGGATCATCCGACGCCGGATGACCCCCACTCTTAGGAATCTCACTGTCAGACACCAGCTTCTGCCCGTCACCCCTCCTTTTATTACGAACCGGGGGGGTGTTTGGATCAGGATGCCTAGTACTCTCCCCCTTCCTTTACACTGAACCCACATTAGCAGAGTCCAGGCTGGGTCGGACCTGGGGGCTACCCATGCAGCTACCCCCCTCCCCTGGTTCAGAGGCTTGCCCAGGGAGGCTGACGTACCTGTACTCCACCTGGGTGATCTTTTTGCCACTTTTCTTCTTTTTAGCCTGGGGGTCTCGCTCAGGAAGGTCATTGCCAAAATAGAGACCCTCCAGGCCTCCGGGGGATTCCAGGTGACTTATGTACGCCATTAGTTGCCCCCCTGGGCCGCTGTCCTCGCCCTCTTCCCCAGAGGAGTCTGAGCTTGAAATAATAGTAGCTTGCCCAGCTGGAAGGTCACTGCACAGGGACTGCTGACTATCCGCTGTCTGCAGTTCTCCAGCAGGGGCCTGCTCCATCTTGGACACTAGGCCCTTCATATCCTCACAGACCCCAGCCAGAGCCGGCTGAGACCCTTCAAACCGGTCACCATTCACCAACTTCTCTGCGAACGGACCTGCACCCCTTAAGATGTCCGCCCTCCTCTCAACCAGGGTGAGGATCTCGCTTTTCAATTCCTGGACGGCCTGGTTGTATTGGGCCCTCCTTGACCCACCTGAATTGTTGGCCAGGGACCTGGCTGCCTTTAACTCCTCCTGAAGCCTTCTGATGGTGCCACCGGCCTCACGGTACTCCTGGGTCCTTGAAGCGAGCCTGGCAGCAAAGACGGTTACATCCTCCCTAGGCCGCAGTGTCCCCCAGTGCTCGATGGTAGTACTAGGGTTTCCCCCAGGAGTACCTGGCCTGGCTCCAGGAGGGCCTTTGCTGGAAGTTCCAGCAGCCGAGGTCCCGGAGGGCCGCCGTCCCTCACCCTGGCTAGCCCGACGGCCACCTCGGGTGGTCTCCAGGAGGGGTGCAGGAGACACATCGCTGCGTCTCCTGCTAGATCTCCTCAGCCCCTCCTGGGTAGCCGGTTGTGAAGCATCCCCATCCTCCGCCGGCTGGCTCCGGAGAGTGGGGGTAGTAGTCCTCCCTCTCGCCATAGCCCAGGACCTCACTCCCTCCTGGGTAGGAGAGAGCAAAAAGTCCCAGGCCCTGGAGGAGAAAGAGAGAGACCTGCAGCTGCAAGCACCTGCTCACTAGTGAACCACACCCTGCAACTGGAAGTGAAGGGGTGTATCCCTGCAGTGCTATGTCAAACCACAGATAACACAGTGATAATCTTTTTATTATAAAAGTAAAAAACATTACAGGGCGTAATAACAAAAATAGCAAAATAACAGAAAAATTTGCCAAATACAATCACAAGAAGCATATATACACACACATTTACAAAACTGAAATATTTGCAAAAATAACAGAAATTAACAGAAATATTTGCAAGAAATAATAGCCAAACATTTATATTTACAAAATTTTACAAAAACTGTACAGGAGTGAAATTTACCGGTCTGGCCGCATCCCCAATCTCACACGTCCCATTTACACTACAAAATTGACATAAGAAAACATATCACAACAAAAACTAGACAACCTATTCCATAATCCCGTGGTGCTGCATATTCCAACCTACTAAATAGAGAAAAAAAAAAAACACACATTAGTAAAACAAGAATATATATAAATGTTTTTAATTTTTTTTTTTTTTTTTTTAATTTTTATTTATTTATTTATTATTATTATTATTTTTTTTTTTTTATTATTATTTTTATTATTATTTATTCCCCCCCTCCCCTCTAAACTACACACACATTACCCTCTACCCATCCCCTGGTCCGCTGCCAATACCTGCCAATCATGCTTATGACATGCTATAATGATGTCCCTGCAATGTTATTTTATTCTTTACATTTGTGTTTTATATTCATTAAGTATTGTTATTGTTTTTGGTATTAAAGACCAGAGTTATTCTCTATTAAATGGGGTTTGGTGTGTTTTGTGGAACGTCTAGAACCAATTAATTGGATTTACATTAATTCCTATGGAAATAATGTCCTGAACTAACATTGATTTCTACTAAATTTCATTGCTTCCTGACTGATTAATGACATTAGTTGAGGTTCTTCTGTACTTGCAGGTTGTTGCTGTATCTTTCTGTTTGTTTGCACTGTGCATAACACTGTGTGGCAGTACCTGCCAGTGCATGTCTTTCTTGAGCACTATTTATCGGTGTCTTGTGCGGCAATGTCTGCATGCTGTATGGCATGATTTATCTCAGCGTTGTCCAGCACCAGAGGCACTTTGTGCCATTATTTGGGTAATGTATAGAAGGTCTTCTGTCTGTGTGATAAATGATGATGTGCAGCAGCTTATTGTACAGCGCCCTGGTTAGAGTTTAGCACAGTGCACTCATCGCACAGTAGTACACTGCTGAGTCTGCCACTTGTGTTCTGTTTATATAGAGATATGTAAACCTCTGCTTGGTATTCAGATACATAGTAAAACGTCCATGTGATGTGTGACCAGTGGTTCTCTGTAGCAGAATTGCTTGGATTTTCTGGTTGCTGACACGGTGGTACCATTGCAGGCTGTACTCCTGGCCAGTGTAATTGCAGTTTATTTGGACATCTTCTCCCTCTGTAACAGTAATGTGTGGGTCCTGATGCACCGCGTACTGTCCCAGGACTCCTGAAATAATACATATAACACGCCTGTGAGACAATCAGTCTATTTATTCCCATCTTCCTTAGTTTGTCAAGACTTTGTTTCATTTCTTTAAGTTTTCATTTAAAAATGTAATACTTATTTTATATGCACGCCTCTTCATTACGCCTCGAAGAATAACCATGAGTGGATCCAAAAGCTCGCATTAACATCATGTATTTTTGTTAGCCATTAAAAGGTATCATATCTACAAGATTACTTGGTTTCTCTTGCTGGGAACAATCACTTTTAACCTATTTTATAGACAGAGTTATATGTGATTTCTGTAATTAGATCAGCTGCTGGGACATAGTAATAATTATATTAATGAATTGTAGTTATGCCAGATGATAATCTGACAGTGAGAAATGTAGCTGATAATAATCCCTTGTGCCTTGCGGAGCCAAACACGGCTTCATACTTACTACTTACGGTGTAGTATAGAGATTGGTCTAATAAACTGAGAAGCTTCTTTTGTAGTAATAGGTAACTTTTAACAGTTTTGGTGTCTTACCTGCAAGAAGTAAAGTAACGACTACTGAAGTCCTCCTGACAGCCCTCATCATGTACGCCTCACAGGACTCTGTTCAGGGCTGTCATCATGTTGTACAGCTGCAGTTCTGGTGGTTTGTGGGTAGGATGTGGGAGTGGTTGATTCATTTACCTAGACAGACGTGTTATACGTTGGTTAAGGTAAAGCGTGCCCTGGAGTGAAGTGCGCCAAACTTATTAAAAGGAAATTGCGGATTACCAGTGATAGGGACGCTGTGCGGTATTCCTTACAAGGTGCAAATAACTAGTATACTTTAGTGTATAACATGCTACGTGTTTTAAGCTAGGACCTAGTCCTTTATCACATTTGCTATAATATGCTTTTTAATAATTTTTGCACATCTGGCCAGTTCAAGAATTGGATTGTGAAATCTACTGCAGATATTTGCTGGCATAGATTTCCACTAGAATGTATGCTAGTTTCTGTAATAAATTAGCCCCTTTTGCTATGCCCCGTCACTTTAGAAACATGGCGAGCAGCACGTAAAAGGACAAAAAGTCACAAACGGTTTTGTCATTTGTGTATATCATTGTATGTCATCTATGCGCAGTCGATGTGTCTGTTTTTTTGCTTCCATATGTCATCCGTTCCTTACAGCCGCAAAAAAAAAAAAATGAAGTTCCCATGAAATACAAGTACAACAGCACATGGACGGCATTTTCTTTGCATCCACACTGACTTGAATGGGTGAATCTTGTCTTCAAATTGAATCAGAACAATACTTACCTTTTTTCACGTGATCTGTGTGTTGGTATATAAAAACTGATATGTGAATTGGCATGTTGAAGATCATGGGTCTGTGTGTTATCAGAGTCTTGTCAATTGTAAACTTAGACAGTATACAGTCTGAATATATGTATTCAAACATTGTGATTGAAGTGGGGTTGTCCTTTTACAGTAATTTTTCATATTACAGTAATTAGCTGCTTTTGATGTAGTTGCAGTTTTCACTTGTCTTTTTTACACATGAAATGTGTTAAATCTTTCACAACTACATGAAGTTTTAAAAATGCAGTAGTGTTGCCCTTAATGTATAGTAAAAAGAAAGTAAATACTCTCTTGTGCCGCTCCTAAGACTCCTGACCTCTGCAATCGATGCCTGCACAGCTCACCCACTGACTTTCGGGTGGCACATCGTGTCATCGATGAGGCCAGTTCCCAGCTGCAGCTATTATGTGTGCTTGACACCTGATCGCTCTACCTGGAACTCAGCGGCTGAACTGTGTGGGAACGGATGGCAGAGGCCAGGAGCTAGAGGAGCTGCACTGGTGAGTATAACTTTTTTTTCTTTTCTTTTGGACATTTCATCGAAAATTTCCCCTCCTACACCGCCCCTAGGACCCGAAAGACCCAACTGGTATTTTCCCAGTGGGTTGAATAGCCAGTCTGCCCCTGATTCAAGAGTTTAGGTAGATAAATGCACTACAGATTACTTCCGATTTTCTTTGTCAATCGCTGTTTCAGGCTCTTTCTGCCATCCTGTGTTTGTGCAGAATATTACATCCTGTAACATGACAGTTCACTTATTATCATTGTATGTCTCAGAAAATTCTGGGCTATCTGCTCCAACATTTTGTTGTATTTACCCTTTCATATGTCTTCCAGAGTTTTGTATGTAGTTGCTTGTGCTATAAAAATTACTGAATAATTAATGTGTTATTTTTTTTTAAAACAACAAAAATGTTAACATTTTTTAAGTAGTAATTTTCTTATATATTATAATTAATCAAGTTATTCTATACTCTTTGTCAAAAAAATCAACCACCTAGAAGGAGTTATCAGTTTGCAGAAAAAACTTATCATGCAGTTACATCTCAGGCAGATATACAAATGATTAGAGTTGTGGCTTGATCATCTGAGGCCCTAAAAGTGGTTCCACCCTTGGCCTATAAAAAGGCACTCGTTGGCTACTTGTGTGTAGTAGATCTCTTTTTCCATTTCTTTAAAGCTTGTTGACCACTAGACATGTATCTATGATGCAATCAAAGATATTTCACCCAGTTAACAGAGTTTGAGATGAGGCACATTGCTGGAATTCGAGAAGCTGGATGGTCATATAGACCAAGCTGTTAGGAGGTGTTGGAACAAGTGAATGCGTGAGAGCACGCACACTAGGCAAACAGGCTCAGGACACCTTTAACAAACCACTAGTAGAGAGGATCATCTAATACTCCGACAAGCATGAGCAGCTTCAACCGTTTTGTTGTTTGCCATGCAGGGATAGGTGCCATCATCATTACAAGCCACTGTGTCTGTTGGAAAAATTTCTATATGCTTTTCTAAAGGACATTTGGTCTCATGGTGCCCATTACTTGTATTGGCTTTGACACCCACCCACCCACTGTCGCCTCCATTTGCAATGGTGTTGTGAACAATGAAACTGGACTGCTATGGAACTGGGTTGTATTCAGTGATGAATCTAGGTTTAGTTTGAGCACTGGCAATGGCTGTGTTCATGTCTTGAGATCTAGAGTTGAGTACCTCAATTCTGCCTCTGCTGTGGAACAGTGCAGCGAGACAGATGGGAGCTTGAGTGGGTGGTGTCCGTTTACACTTTGTCACAGTGGCAGCTACTCTGACAGATATGGCGACTCACGCAGAAGGCAGTTGGTAAGAGTCTCTGCGTAGTTTAGGTATTGACTGCTGATATCCGTTTGTGACGCCAATGCCTTTATATGAGAAAAACTTATTTATGGTAGTGAAATAACGAATCCAAATGGACGCCAGTGAACTGAAGGCATGCAGTTTACTATGTAATGTCAGGTCACAGAGACAGTTCACTCTTGTGGATTTGGGAGCAATGATAACAACAACAGTTACATTTGTATCCACACTGACAGTATCAGATTTCTTACTTTCTCCCAGGGTGAAGGCTATTTGAATACAATAAAGATTTTCCCTTTACTTTGTCTGAGGCTGTCAGAGACAGGCTGGAAGAGCTCATGCTTGGTAAATTATATTCCACTGTTAGTTAACTGCACAAGGGGAGGTAACACTCACTATTATGATGACCTCTATTTCTGACTGGCTCCGATTTCCTTATTCAGGATGAAAGAGAAACTCCACTACTGTCCATGCCTCCTCCCTCTATCTCCTCTGATGACACACTCTCTGTCTCACTACACAATATCCCTCTCTTGCTCTTGTTTGTGCGTCTGCTCTCTTCTGCTCACAAACTCCAACTGCCAACTGACAGTATATGCAGACTTAAAATTACCTTTTCTAAGCAAACTCTGGTGTTGCTAAGAAACTAAAGCACCAATCAGTAAGCTGCAACTAAAGCACCAATCAGTAAGCTGCAACTAAAGCACCAATCAAATAGAAAATAATCTCCCACCTCTATTGCTGATCTTCTGCTCTCATTTTCATTGCTGCAGATAAATTCATAAGCCTATTTTTCTTGCCTTCCAGTCACAATGGCTATCTTTGTGCGAAGAAATTCAAATCTGGGAACACAAGACTTTTGTGAAAATTTCTTCTGTTTTATTTCATAACGTGTTCAATTCAGGATTACATTTGAGAATGTGCTTCAATTTAACAACAAGGTTCACAACTGAAACGTGTTGGTGGGAAAAGGGGTAGGTGAATTGCTTGTTGGGGAAGGTATCTCCCCATTAGGTAGATGTCACAGTAGGCATTTTCCACCCATTAAGTAGGTGCCCTTATTAGGTAATTCCCCCTCAGAATGCCCCCAGTAGGTACATAGTTTCCCCCAGTTGATAAACAACCAAATCTGTAAGAGGTTGTACCAGAGGTTTTTCTATAACAATAACACTTAATCCCCCTATGCTGCATAATAGGTAAGCATCCCCCAGCCCTCAGCTGCAGCTAGTGTGTTTGCTAAACTACCAAATTATGGAGGTGATGACTTTTCTCTGATGTACTCAGTGGCTACCGGTTTATTGGCTGCTTCTCCCACAACTGAAGACAAAAAGATATTGGTGCCCAGCCTGTTGATGACATCAGTGCGCTAAGGCTCTACAGCAAAGCTCCATGCTATGTAAGGGTGCCTACCCACTTGCGTTGCCGATTTTCGCGCGTGAAAAACGTGGCGTTATTCGCGCGTTTTTGCGCGTTTTTCGCAGCGTTTTTTGCAGCCCTCCATTGACAATCATGGGTGCATTAAGAAAAAAATAAGGAGACATATGCACCTGACAGTTCCTATGTGAAAAAACCTCACGAAACGGAAAAAAAAACCCAGATGGACAAGAACACATTTTATACTAATTGCTCTTGAGAAAAAACGCAAGACATCGCAGGAAAAAAAATCGCAAGTGGGTAGGCACCCTTATAGAAGAACGGCCAGGGCCTGCTGTGTCGCAGAGAGAGGATGGTCAGATTGGGGGGGGGGGGGGGGGAGAGACTCTACCACGTTGTGCAGGGACTCATGTCAACCATTGAAGTCCTGCTGCTGTGGCGCTACATGTAAAATCCTGATTCAGGTTTTTACATGCAGTGGACCCTGCGGGCCATATAAAATGAAGTGGCCAGCCAAATTTAGTCTGCAGGCCTTATGTTTGTCATGTGTGTCTTAGGGTTTTTCAGGGTTTTTCAGGGACAGAGGTGTCACATGTTAGGGTCAATGTCAGAGATAAAGAAGGGAGAGTCTTAAAGAGAGATAGCATTAGGGTTAGGTATTGTCGGGTTATTATTCCTGGTTCTATCAACCATCTGCTCCATTATCTGTCCATCATCATTATCTACTTGTGCCAGCATCTGATTACCGTCACCATCCTGTTCCTATTATCTACTGGTGAGTTCCTATTTTTTCATTGCTTAGTAGTGTTGATACCTGCTTTATATAATTGTTTATTCAACTAGTTGTTACACTATTTGGCACTACTTTTAGTCCTGGGGGTATTTGAGTACTAGGAGATATCTTTAGTACCCAAGAAAAATGCCAGCCATAGATGAAGTGTAGTGCTGCCATCTAGTGTCCAGCTGCCGTCATTACATCAAGAAAGTGTATTGGGGCAATGTTCTTGTGATAGAAGACAGCATAGTCCTGGGTCTGTTGTGCAGTGGATAGCTAAGCCCCACACTACCTCCAACAAAGCACAATCACTGCCTGCATGACACTTCGCTGCCACTTCTCCTGGGTTACATGCTGCCCAACCCCCCCCCCCCCCCCCCACGACCCAGTGTCCACAGCACACACCAAAGTGTCCCTGCGCAGCCTTCAGCTGCCCTCATGCCACACCACCCTCATGTCTATTTATAAGTGCGTCTGCCATGAGGAGGAACCGCAGGCAAACACTGCAGAGGGTTGGCATGGCTAGGCAGCAACCCTCTTTAAAAGGGGCGGGGCGATAGCCCACAATTCTGTACAGAAGCAATGAGAAATCCAATCCTGTGCCACCTCCATCAGGAGCTGCACACGTGGGCATAGCAATGGGGAACCTATGTGCCACACACTATTCATTCAGTCAAGGTGTCTGCATGCCCCAGTCAGACCGCGGTTTTTTATAAATAGTCACAGGCAGGTACAACTCCGTAATGGGAATTCCGTGTGCACCCACAGCATGGGTGGCTCCCTGGAACCCACCGGCGGTACATAAATATATCCCATTGCATTGCCCATCACAGCTGAGGTAATGTCATGTTAAATGCAGGTGGGCTTTGGCCCACACTGCATGCCCCAGTAAGACTGGGGTTCTTTAGAAGTGGACACATGCAGTTACAACTCCGTGTGGACCGACAGCATGGGTGGGTGCCAGGAAGCCACCGGCGGTACATAAATATATCCCATTGCAGTGCCCAGCACAGCTAAGGTAATGTCATGTTTAATGCAGGTGGGCTTCGGCCCACACTGCATGCCCCAGTCAGACTGGGGTTCTTTAGAAGTGGACACATGCAGTTACAACTCCGTGAGGACCGACAGCATGCGTGGGTGCCAGGAAGCCACCGGCGGTACATAAATATATCCCATTGCATTGCCCTGCACAGCTGAGGTAACGTCAGATAAAATACAGGTGGGCTTTGGCTCACACTGCATGCCCCAGTCAGACCGGGGTTTTTAATACATAGACACAGGCAGGTACAACTCCCTAATGTGAGGTCCGTGTGGACCGACAGCATGGGTGGCTCCCTGGAACCCACTGGCGGTACAAAAATATATCCCATTGCAGTGCCCTGGACAGAAGAGCTAACGTCTGATTAAATACAGGTGGGCTTCGGCCCAAACTGCATGCCCCAGTCAGGCTCGAGGTTTTTATAAGTATACACAGGCACGTACATCTCCCTAATGGGAAGTCCATGTGGACCGACAGCATGGGTGGGTCCCAGGAAGCCACTGGCGGTACATAAATATATCCCATTGCAGTGCCCAGCACAGCTGATGTAACGTCAGCTTTAATGCAGGTGGGCAAAAAATTAATTGGATTACACTGTAGGTGAGGGCCCAAAATAATTGGTGTACCAACAGTGCTATTGTACGTCAGAAAAATTGCCCATGCCCAACCAAGAGGGCAGGTGAAACCCATTAATCGCTTTGGTTAATGTGGCTTACTTTGTAACTAGGTCTGGAGGCAGCCCAGTTAAAATAAAATTTGGTTCAGGTGCAAGTTTCAACGCTTTAATGAGCATTGAAACGTATAAAAATTGTTTACAAAAATTATATGACTGAGCCTTGTGGGCCTAAGAAAAATTGCCCGTTCGGCGTGATTACGTGAGGTTTCAGGAGGAGGAGCAGGAGGAGGAGGATGAATAGAATACACAGATTGATGAAGCTAAAAGGTCCCCGTTTTTGATGGTGATAGAGAACGATCCTTCCATCCGCGGGTGCAGCCTACATATTGTTTAGGTATCGCTGCTGTCCGCTGGTGGAGAAGAGAAGTCTGGGGAAATCCAGGCTTTGTTCATCTTTATGAGTGTAAGCCTGTCGGCACTGTCGGTAGATAGGCGGGTATGCTTATCCGTGATGATTCTCACAGCCGCACTAAACACCCTCTCTGACAAGAAGCTAGCCGCAGGACAAGCAAGCACCTCCAGGGCATACAGCGCGAGTTCAGGCCACGTGTCCAGCTTCGACACCCAGTAGTTGTAGGGGGCAGAGGCGTCACAGAGGACGGTCGTGCGATCGGTTACGTACTCCCTCACCATCCTTTTACAGTGCTCCGGCCGACTCAGCCTTGACTGGGGAGCGGTGACACAGTCTTGCTGGGGAGCCAGAAAGCTGGCAAAGGCCTTAGAGAGTGTTCCCCTGCCTGTGCTGTACATGCTGCCTGATCTCCGCGCCTCCCCTGCTACCTGGCCCTCGGAACTGCGCCTTCGGCCACTAGCGCTGTCGGATGGGAATTTTACCATCAGTTTGTCCGCCAGGGTCCTGCGGTATAGAATCACTCGCATACCCGAAGAGGAAAGGGGTTCGAGAGTGGAAAGGTTCTCCTTATACCGTGGGTCGAGCAGTGTGTACACCCAGTAATCCGTAGTGGCCAGAATGCGTGTAATGCGAGGGTCACGAGAAAGGCATCCTAACATGAAGTCAGCCATGTGTGCCAGGGTACCTGTACGCAACACATGGCTGTCCTCACTAGGATGATCTCTTTCAGGATCCTCCTCCTCCTCCTCCTCAGGCCATACACGCTGAAAGGATGACAGGCAAGCAGCATGGGTACCGTCAGCAGTTGGCCAAGCTGTCTCTTCCGCCTCCTCCTCATCCTCCTCCTCCTCCTCCTCAATGCGCTGAGATATAGACAGGAGGGTGCTCTGACTATCCAGCGACATACTGTCTTCCCCCGCTCCGTTTCCGAGCGCAAAGCGTCTGCCTTTATGCTTTGCAGGGAACTTCTCAAGAGGCATAGCAGAGGAATGGTGACGCTAATGATTGCAGCATCGCCGCTCACCACCTGGGTAGACTCCTCAAAGTTTCCAAGGACCTGGCAGATGTCTGCCAACCAGGCCCACTCTTCTGTAAAGAATTGAGGAGGCTGACTCCCACTGCGCCGCCCATGTTGGAGTTGGTATTCCACTATAGCTCTACGCTGCTCATAGTGCCTGGCCAACATGTGGAGCGTAGAGTTCCACCATGTGGGCACGTCGCACAGCAGTCGGTGCACTGGCAGATTAAACCGATGTTGCAGGGTCCGCAGGGTGGCAGCGTACGTGTGGGACTTGCGGAAATGTGAGCAGACCCGGTGCACCTTTCCGAGCAGGTCTGATAAGCCTGGGTAGCTTTTCAGAAAGCGCTGAACCACCAAATTAAAGACGTGGGCCAGGCATGGCACGTGCGTGAGGCTGCCGAGCTGCAGAGCCGCCACCAGGTTACGGCCGTTGTCACACAACCATGCCCGGTTGGAGGCTCAGCGGCGCAAGCCAGCGGTCGGTCTGCTCTGTCAGACCCTGCAGCAGTTCGTGGGCCGTCTGCCTCTTCTCTCCTAAGCTGAGTAGTTTCAGCACGGCCTGCTGACGCTTGCCCACCGCTGTGCTGCCGTGCCACGTGACATCGACTGCTGGCGACGTGCTGCTGCTGACACATCTTGATTGCGAGACAGAGGTTGCGTAGGAGGAGGAGGGTGGTTTAGTGGAGGAAGCATACACCGCCGCAGATACCACCACCGAGCTGGGGCCCGCAATTCTGGGGGTGGGTAGGACGTGAGCGGTCCCAGGCTCTGACTCTCTCCCAGCCTCCACTAAATTCACCCAATGTGCCGTCAGGGAGATATAGTGGCCCTGCCCGCCTGTGCTTGTCCACGTGTCTGTTGTTAAGTGGACCTTGGCAGTAACCGCGTTGGTGAGGGTGCGTACAATGTTGCGGGAGACGTGGTCGTGCAGGGCTGGGACGGCACATCGAGAAAAGTAGTGGCGACTGGGAACTGAGTAGCGCGGGGCCGCCGCCGCCATCATACCTTTGAAAGCCTCCGTTTCCAAAACCCTATACGGCAGCATCTCCAGGCTGATAAATTTGGCTATGTGCACGTTTAACGCTTGAGCGTGGGGGTGCGTGGCGGCGTACTTGCGCTCGCGCTCCAACAATTGCGCTAGTGACGGCTGGACAGTGCGCTGAGAGACATTGGTGGATGGGCCCGAGAACAGCGGAGGTTAGGGTGTGGGTGCAGGCCAGGAGACGGTAGTGCCTGTGTCATGAGAGGGGGGTTGGATCTCAGTGGCAGATTGGGGCACAGGGGGAGAGGCAGCGGTGCAAACCGGAGGCGGTGAACGGCCTTCGTCCCACCTTGTGGGGTGCTTGGCCATCATATGTCTGCGCATGCTGGTGGTGGTGAGGCTGGTGGTGGTGGCTCCCCGGCTGATCTTGGCGCGACAAAGGTTGCACACCACTATTCGTCGTTTGTCTGCACTCTCAGTGAAAAACTGCCAGACCTTTGAGCACCTCGGCCTCTGCAAGGTGGCATGGCGCAAGGGGGCGCTTTGGGAAACAGTTGGTGGATTATTCGGTCTGGCCCTGCCTCTACCCCTGGCCACCGCACTGCCTCTTCCAACCTGCCCTGCTGCTGCACTTGCCTCCCCCTCTGAAGACCTGTCCTCAGTAGGCGTAGCAAACCAGGTGGGGTCAGTCACCTCATCGTCCTGCTGCTCTTCCTCCGAATCCTCTGTGCGCTCCTCCCTCGGACTTACTCCAATTACTACTACCTGAGTGATAGACAACTGTGTCTCATCGTCATCGTCCTCCTCACTCACTGAAAGCTCTTGAGACAGTTGCCGGAAGTCCCCAGCCTCATCCCCTGGACCCTGGGAACTTTCCAAAGGTTGGGCATCGGTCATGACAAACTCCTCCAGTGGGAGAGTATTCGGAACCATTGCTGCCCATTCTGGGCAGGGGCCCGAGAACAGTTCCTGGGAGTCTGCCTGCTCCTCAGAATGTGTCATTGTAATGGAGTGAGGAGGCTGGGAGGAAGGAGGAGTAGCAGCCAGAGGATTCAGAGTTGCAGCAGTGGACGGCGCAGAACTCTGGGTGGTCGATAGTTTGCTGGATGCACTTTCTGCCATCCACGACAGGACCTGCTCACACTGCTCATTTTCTAATAAAGGTCTACCGCGTGGACCCATTAATTGTGAGATGAATGTGGGGACGCCAGAAACGTGCCTCTCTCCTAATCCCGCAGCAGTCGGCTGCGATAGACCTGGATCAGGAGCTCGGCCTGTGCCCACACCCTGACTTGGGCCTCCGCGTCCTCGCCCGCATCCACGTCCACGTCCTCTAGGCCTACCCCTACCCCTCAGCATGGTGTATTACCAGTAGTGCAGAATCAGAACGCTGTAATTAAATGTGTAGCTTATTGGCCTGTGGTTGGAGGCTGACCTCGCTTACAGAACGCACACCAGAGCCAGGAAAGAATTTTGCGCAAGCCTGCTGTAACACTTAGCTGGCTGCGTATTAATTAGGACAACTACCCCCAGCAGAGATGCAGTACACTGAGGACGGTCACAGGCAGCCCAAATAGATTTTTTTTCCCCAAATTGTTTTGGAAAAGCCCACTGCCTATATAGACAGTATATCTCTTTCACTGTCCCTGCCTCACCACTACTGGCCCTAGACTATGTAAAATTACTGCAGACTGAGGACGCAATCCTCTGCACGGCCGATATACAAAGAAAAAAATGTGCAACACTGCAAAAAGCAGCCTTAACATAACTGCACACAGTCAGATGTGGCCCTAAGAAGGATCGTTGGGGTTCTTGAAGCCTAAAATCACTCTTAACACTCTCCCTATAGCAGCTCCACCATCAGCAGCACTTTCCCTGAGCTATGTCAGAATGCATCTGAGGCGAGCCGCGGGAGGGGCCGACTTTTATATTCGGGTGACATCTGATCTTCCCAGCCACTCACAGCAGGGGGGTGGTATAGGGCTTGAACGTCACAGGGGGAAGTTGTAATGCCTTCCCTGTCTTTCTATTAGCCAGAAAAGCACACTAAAGTCTCAGAGATGAAAGTGAAAGTAACTCGAACATCGCGTGGTGCTCAGCTCTAGTAACGGGCATCTCGAACACCCTAATACTCGAACGAGTATCAAGCTCGGACGAGTATGCTCGCTCATCTCTAGTAATAAATAAATTTATGAAACTGTATAAAAGAAAAACTATCTTAGTTGCCCCTAGCAACCAATCACAGTGCAGCTTTTTTTGTATTCTGCTCTGGTAAAATTAAAGCTAAGCTGAGTTGCTAGAAGCAACTTAGAGTGAATGCACACGGGTGGAAATTCCGCAGTGGCATTTTCCGCAGAATTTCCGCCCGTGCACGCTGCCTTAGGATTGCATTAGTTTATACAACTCTATGCAGACAGATGCGATTTGAGTGCGTGTAAACTCGCACGGTAAAAAAGCCGCGGCATGTCCTATTTCTGTTCGAGCCTTGCAGGGGCTCGCACAGAAACGTCACCGTTGACGCGCTGGCTCTGCTGTGCGCATGTGTAGCTGGTTTGGCAGCCGGCACATAGCAGGGTGGAGGAGGAGACGCTGCAGGAGGTGAGCCGCGGGTCACTGCTGGGGCACGGGTCGCATCCTGCTGCAAGTATTCTCACAGCGAGATCCGACCTGGCAGTCTGCTTGAGCCCTAAGGCAGATTTTGTGTTAGACAGTTTCAGCCATAAAACCTCTCTTCACTCCTCGCCTCTCTAAAAAAAGAAAGATAACTCTTTTAAAGGTACATTCAGAAGATAAGAGGTTCAGAGATTTTATCTCCATTTTTTGGCAATAAAATGTGCATCTTAGGCTAACTTCACTCTGGCCAGTGCGATATGGAGCTGTGATTTATCTTCCCATATCACACTCTCCACCATGTCACTTCCCTGAGGATGCGAGGTGTTTTTATGTTAAAACAGTCTCACATCGCTTTGGGGAAGAAGCAATCCTCCTGCCGCGGCTGTCAGTTACTGTGGAGGATTGCAGTTTCTCCCATTACTTTCAAAAGAAGTTCTTGCGATGCTGCTGCTGCTAATTTAATTTAAAATAATAGGCGCTGCAATGCAAGAGCAAGATACAACATGCCACGATTTATTTCCTGCAAAGCATTGTATCGCAGTGCCAAGCAGGAAAACATCGCTCGTGTATGAATACAGTCAGGAAACCCAGCATGAGACACGCACTGTTCTGTGACAGGTGAAGGCTAGATTTATTCACTGTGTCACTCACAGCACAGAAATATAGAAATCAGTCAGTTCAGCTTGAGCTTTCCTCATGTGGAATGAAGATGTCTTCTGAACGTGCTCAGCTGAAAATCCATTGTGCTCTTTCTGTCCGATGCTATTGACAAGGAGCAGAGGAGCCTTTCCAGGATGCTGCACGTACCAATAAAGATAAGGATAACCAGTAGCTGTATATGTACATTCCAGGACTACACGAGCTCCTTGCAGGACAAGCTGAGGAGCAGATGTCCGGTTTATGGACTGCGCATTATCTCTTCCTGTGAATATAAAGAATATATTATGGCCAATGCAAGAACGGACGGAGAGGAAAAGAGAGAGAAGTAGCTATGTCCGCATTAGGAATTCATGGATTTACTCCAGCCATAGGCCGCCTGCAGACGAGCGGGTCGGATCCGGCAGCGAGAAATCTCACCGCGCGATCCGACCCCAGAGCCTGCAGGGACGAGCGCGTACTCACCCGCGCCTGGCGGCCCCGGCTCTTTGATGTGCCGGCTGCCGCGCAGCCGGCGCATGCGCGGACCGGAGCCGGCGGCCGGGTGAGTGCGTGCCCCGCAGAAAATTAGACCATGCCGCGGTTTGTTTGCCGCGCGAAATTTCGTGCGGCCAAACCGCGGCCGTCTGCATAGGAGTGCGTATTGTAATGCACTCCTATGCAGACTTTCAGCGGCGGAAATCCTGCGGGAAATCCCGCGGCGGGATTTCCGCTCGTCTGCAGGCGGCCATAGTGAAGCATTTCTAGACTGGGAAATGTATAGATTTACTAGCATACATACCTACTAGAAGCACCCAGCAGTGAACTATTCTGATATCCATGTCATATGATTTGACTTATGTCTATTGGTTAATGTGAAGTCAGAAGCTCTGCACTTCATGTTTTATCATCATCTGAGGCAATCACTTCCTGTCTCCTCCTTACCAAAAATTTGCACTCAGTCACCACTATAAATGGTACAACTGTTTGTGTGTTATAAGCTATATTGTGCTTATATATAATTTGATTTAAATAACAATCTGACCATATTTTATAAGCAATTAATGAAGAAATGCAGGTAAATCCAAAGGATTCATATTCTTTTCTTTGGAACTGCAATAATAATAATAATAATCTTTATTTGTATAGCGCCAACTTATTCCGCAGCGCTTTCAGGCATGGATAAATGCAAAACAATACAACAATTACAATATAAGGTGCATTGGGTTAGACACAAATGGGTTGAGGGTGGTACAGGAGGTGCAGGGGGTGGGGAACACAGGCAATAGGAAATATTATGTACAGATCATTTATCAGAAGGCAAACAGGGTGGAGCACCATAGGGAGGGGCGAGGGACTACGTCAGGAGATTTGGTATGCTTCCCAGAAGAGGTGCGTTTTTTAGGCACGTCTGAAATATCGTGCATCGGGGATTGTCCGGATGCCTTGGGGTAGAGCATTCCAGAGGATGGGTGCTGCTCTAGTGAAGTCCTGTAGGCGAGCATGAGAGGTTCGTATTACAGGGGCGTTTAGTCTGAGGGTGTTAGGCGATCGGAGTGAGCGCGCTGGGTGGTGTACTGACAGTAGGGAGGCGATGTATGGTGGCGCAGCGCCACGCAGAGCTTTGTGAGTGAGGTAGAGGAGTTTAAATTTAGTTCTGCAGTGGATGAGCAGCCAATGCAGCGACTGGCATAATGCAGAGGCGTCTGAATAACGACTGGATAGAAAAATGAGTCTAGCTGCTGCATTTAGTATGGATTGGAGCGGAGCGAGTCTAGTGCGGGGGAGGCCAATGAGTAGCGAGTTGCAGTAGTCAAGCCGGGAGTGGATGAGCGCAACCACGAGCGTCTTTAGCGTGTCCGTGGTTAGGAACAGACGTATTTTAGCAATATTTCTGAGGTGCATGTGGCATGTTTGGGCCAGAGATTGGATATGGGGGGCAAAGGAGAGGTCAGAGTCCAGTGTGACCCCAAGGCATCGGGCATGCCGTCGGGGGGTTATGATGGTGCCAGACACTGGAATGGAGATGTTGAGGGGAGGTCGGTTAGAAGGTGGAAAGACAAGGAGGTCAGTTTTAGAGAGGTTTAGTTTGAGAAAAAGGGAGGACATAGTGTTAGAGACAGCGGACAGACAGTCGGTAATATTTTGGAGGAATGGTCCAGAGATCTCACGAGAGGAGGTGTATAGTTGAGTGTCGTCAGCATAGAGATGGTATTGGAGGCCGAATCTGTGGATGGTTTGTCCAATTGGGGCAGTATAGATAGAGAAAAGAAGGGGACCAAGGACCGAGCCCTGGGGTACCCCGACAGCGAGAGGAAGTGGAGCAGAGATAGAGCCAGCAAAGGAAACACTGAAAGAGCGGTCAGAGAGGTAGGAGGAGAACCAGGAGAGAGCAGTATCCTTTAGACCAATAGAGTGGAGCATAGTGAGAAGGAGATTATGGTTGACAGTGTCAAATGCAGCAGACAGGTCAAGGAGGATTAGTAGAGAGTAGTCACCTCTCGACTTTGCAGTCATCAGGTCATTTGTTACTTTTGTAAGGACAGTTTCGGTCGAGTGTAGAGAGCGGAAGCCAGACTGGAGGGGGGTCGAGGAGTGAGTTGTCAGAGAGAAAGCGAGTAAGCCGGGAGTAGACCAGGCGTTCCAGTAATTTGGAGATAAAGGGGAGGTTTGAGACGGGTCGGTAGTTAGCAGCATTAGTCGGGTCCAGGGTTGGTTTTTTAAGCAGAGGGGATATAATGGAGTGTTTGAATGAGGAGGGAAAAGTGCCAGAGGTTAGGGAGAGGTTGCAGATTGTGGTAAGGTGAGTAATGAGAGCTGGGGAAAGGGAGCGGAGGAGGTGAGAGGGGAGAGGGTCGCTGGCGCAGGTGGTAGGGCGGGCAGTGGAAAGGAGCCTGGAGACTTCTTCCTCTGTCGTTGGTTCTAGCGTAGATAGTGAGTAGGTGCTGGGTGCAGTGCTGATGAAACTGGGATCAGGGCTAACCATGCAGCTTTCAGAGATTTCTTTTCGAATGTGGTCGATTTTTTCTTTGAAATAGGCAGCTAGTTCTCCAGCAGTCAGGTCTGTCGCAGGGGCCTGTTCCTTGGGGCTGAGGAAGGAGTGAAAGGTCTCAAAGAGTTGTTTGGGGTTGTGGGATAGTGAGGAGACAAGGGAGGTGAAATAAACTTGTTTGGCATGGTGAAGGGCTAGGTTATACATTTTAAGCATGAATTTGAAGTGGAGGAAGTCAGCTGGCAGCTTTGACTTTCTCCACAGCCGCTCGGCGCACCTGGAGCACCGCCGGATGAAGCGCGTTTGGGACGTGAGCCAGGGTTGCCGTGGTCTGCGTTTGATAGTATTCGGCTGCCAGGTTAGGGCAGGGGAGGCGAGAGATGGGCGATAGGGAGGACTGAATAGTTTCGGCAAACTGTTTAGTGCGGACAGACTGGAGGTTCCTAGAGGTGCGATAGATAGGAGGGTCAGGAGAGATGCTAGGGTGCCTGATGGAGAAAGAGAGAAGGTTGTGATCCGAGAGTGGAAGTGGGGAGTTAGTAAAGTGAGAAGCAGAGCAGAGACGGAGGAAAACTAATGATTTTTTCAATGCATATAAGACCACTGTGAAAAAGCTTCCTGTAATATCCAGAAGTAACAGGAGACGGGTTTACATGCTTTGTACCACATTTATGATGTGTTTTTGACACAGACAATTTTGTTGACAATGACCGAAAAAGACAAAGTTATGCAGGAAAGAGGCTGTGGCCTAAATGTAACTTTTCCCTCCAAAATGTGTCAACATTTTAAAAAACACTGTAAGAAAACTAAAAGAATTAATAGGTGATGTAAAGTTGGACTAGACAGTCTAAAGATGTGACAAATTTATCATCCAGGATTAGACAGTATTAGTAAATCTGCCCGATAATCTAAGTCTAACAGAATTAGTATTACTCCATATCCACTTGTAACAATTCGCTTACTCTATATTGGGATATAATCACACACAGCAGATTTGTTGCAGAAAATATTCTGCAGGTGAAAATCAGTCCCATATATCTGAATGGAGGTGTTTGGCAGGAAGTGCTTCGAGTCTAGAAGCTCCTTTCAGATGGATGGCCAGTGGCAGATATTTAGGCAGTAAATCTGCCAATTGTGAATATACTCTAAATGCCACACAGGAATATTCATAATCTCCGTCTACATCTTCCATATTCTACATAAATTCTAGTTTTCAGGTAGATAAATGCAGTAGAGATTATATCAGACCTTCATTCTCAATCGTTATATTAAACTCCTTCTGCCATCCTGTGTTTGTACAGAATATTACACCTAGAAACATGACAATTCACTCATTATCATGTCTGTCTCAGAATATATATATATATATATATATATCTCCTAGCCTTTTGTAAGTAATTTCTGGTGCTGTAAAAACGAATCCAATCATTAAAGTGCCATTTTTTTAAACTCAAGAAGGAGTATTTTCTATTACTGAGCCAATTACTCACCCACTTACACACATTCTCACCCAGACCAAGCATTATCATTTTATATACCAACCTATATAAAACGCTTCGGAAAAGTCCAGATATACAAGATCAAACTCTCCCCGATGTAGTCTAAAACCTACCTCCTTATAGAAGCTGATCAGATTGGTTTGACAGGAACAATCTCTCATAAACCCATGCTGGTATGGAGTTATACAGCTATTTTCCTGGAGATACTCCAGGATAACATCTTTTAGTAAGCCTTCAAACATTTTACTCACAATAGAAGTAAGACTTACCGACCTGTAGTTTCCAGGCTCACTTTTTTACCCCATTTTTGAATATTGACACAACATTGGCTATGCGCCAATCCAGTGAAACAGACCCCGTCACTATTGATAATGTAAAAAAGAATGGCACAATAGTGTATCCATAATGAATGCAAACATCAAGCTTCCATTCAAGTTAGTAGGTGCAATAATAAAATGGAATGCACTCACATGGCATTGACTTCAATTGGAGTTTTAAATTGCATCAATTGGGCAGCTCTCTGCTTTTTTTTAACGCACATAAAAATGGATAATGCTCGAATGACGATAGCTTGTTGAAAATGCAAAAACTGAGCAAAAATTTCTGTAAAGCGCACATGCACTCTAAGTAAAATCTGTCAGTGTTCTACTAACCGAAATTGCAATTGTTGATGCGAATATAGCCAAAGGACTGATGCCAAAAGTGTGGGTCACGTTACTTATGTCTGATTTAAAAAATGTTAATTTGGTATAAAAAACCATTTGTGTTAAAATTTGGTGATCTCCCAGAACAACACTTGGGTGGGATATTGAGGGCAATTTGCCATAGTTCATTGAATGTATCACAGATAATTACCCAATGTTTTACCCCATAGACTTTGTTATACACCAGATAAATGATGTAAGATGGCTAACAGACTGATGGACAAGTGTCCTAAATGTTTAGTTGGGACTTGAGACCCCATGCATCTGCTGTGGACTGTGAAGCTGTCCATGTTACATCTTGGGTGAGGAATCAAGTCCAAAGTGTACCTTAAATTATAAACAGACTTATGAGGGCTTTGTTTCATGTAATAAAATACAAAGATACTGGTTTGCAGCCCAGATTCCATCTGTTTATGAATGGAAGGAGCAGATGCATCAAGTCATAAATATTGAAAAGTTATGGGTTCAGATGAAAATAGAATTAAAGCGTTCTTTCAGTTGTGGAACCCATGGATTGAGAGACAAAACTTAATTTGCAACCGAATGAGATGGTTCAAAACGTAATTTTGGTATGATTTTAGCAAATTGTTTTTTGTTACTTTTTCACTTCTCTCGGTGTGGCATTCCTCTTGGGTTGGAGTCGGTTGTTTGGGGATTAAATAATATATAATTGTCATATGTGTGTGATTTTACTGGTTTTTATCTTTCTTTTTTTGATGTCAGAAGTAATTGTACTGTATTAATAAAGAGGTAATTATAAGAAAACCATTTCTGAAGCTGCTATAGCTATGAACCTTTACTTCTGAGGCCACTCTCACACAGGCATTTGGAAAACACCAGATTTTGACTGGGACAGCAGTAATCCCAGCAGCTGGAATGTAAGTGAAACTGTGCTGCTCAACACTCAGAGAAAGGCCGAATCCACACAGCCAGGTCGAATTTCGCATGCAGGATCCCGCAGCAGTGCAGGCAGCACAGAAAGATAAGGACAGGGAGGCAGACACAGGGTGATACTGGGCCCACAATCTTGGTTATCTGTGTAGCTCCGCTCCTGGAAAATGATACTCCTGAGGAGGACAAGAACTCCACACTTCAGGCACACTTCTGGATAGGGGTCCTAGGACAAAACGTCTAGGCCCCCTCTTTTTCTCCTCCATCTTCACCACATGCAGGTTGAAGGTTCCTGCATGTGGGCAGACTACTCTGTACAGCTCCAAAAAGCCGAAATACACCAGCCAGCTCAGTAAAAACCCGAAAGCAGGAAACCCAAAAAGCTCCAATCATGCACCTTCCAACCACATTTATAAGACAAGGTCACATGACTCAAAAAAGTTACATTTCCAGACGTAACCCAGACAGTAACCCATTCAGTGCTGCAGCTAGGCAATACACTTCATATTCACACAACATAAAACAGATGGACAATACACATAAGCACAAGACTACATAGATCACTCAGAACCTTCCAGGAACTTTCATACGTAAACTTCTGTACACTACAGCTGAACTCAGAATTTTCAAAAAATTTAAATGGATAAAATAAAAGTTAGGGCTTACTCACAGGGGCCTATGTTGTCTGTGGTTTTAATGCATATTTTTTACATGTATATTATACGCAGGATGAATCAAATACACATGTAACATGTATTTCCAGTGTAATTTAAGCACCCATAGCCTATAATTGGTGTATTACTCACTAAAACAGGACTGCTGCATTTTTTTTTTAGAATACGCCGACAATGCACGCCCATGTGAGTGAGCCCTTATACTGCATCTTTCCCCATAAGACTATGTATCAGTCTGCTCAGCTCCTCCTGCTCTATAACATGCTGCCTGCAGTTTGGATACCATGTTGGAGCTGACGGACTCCCTTTAGACAATGAAGTGCTTCTTCGGCTTTGTTCCATAGTGTGCTGCATTCATCAGGAGAAGACCGGTCACCAACATGAAGATAATGTAAACTAGAGATGTTACTATGAAGAGAGATTTGAAGTTGCAGACTTGATAGCACATGGCAGACACTGCAGGTATTTGTACATCCTGCCCATGTACTTAGCACAGTGTGGCAGTGAACACACAGTAATACATCGCGGTGTCAGACATCCTTATGTTGGTGATATTCAGAGGAAACCTTCTGTTTGTTGTGTCAGAGGAAAAATGCACCCGACCCCTGAAGTCTACGTCCAGATCTGAATCTTTAAAGGAACTGCTGAGTAAGAGCTTAATGGCCTGACCCGGTTTCTTTATGTACCAAAAGAGATTGTAAGCTGTCTGGTCATAGCTACAGCCCAGCGTGACCTCCCTTCCCTCGCTGATTAATACATGTACAGGAGATTGCGTCACCGTCTGGCCCAAAGTGCAATCTAAAATATAAAAAGTTAATGTTAGTAGAAATGCAATCGGAAAACACATTGCGATAAACAGCCATCCTACAATGCAGTGTTATAAGTCTTATATGAACATAATCATCCCTTTAATGACCCGTGTGAAGCATCACTACTTACACATTAATGATGATGATAGAAGACAGAAGAGCACTGAGCTCTGCATGTTAGCAGGTCTTATCTGACAATGAGGACATACAGAGGAGATACTCTATAGAAGAGACTGTGCCTCCCAGGAAATGACAAATTGGGGAAGGAGGGCTGACCTCCAAAACTGTCACTGGAGGGGATACATACAGGATAACTCACGGCTTCTCATCGTCATATTTAGACGTGTCAATGCTGATAAAATCAGGTGTTTATAATGAATTCAAACTTTTTATGGTCACTTTTAAAATAGTTTTCCCATCTCTAAGATGTGACATCACATATTGCTGGGATTCCGACTGCCAGAACCTTCACCAAACCTGAGATTGAAGATTCCCCCTTCACTGTTGTGACTCCCCTCTCTTTCTGTCACTGCAGGAGCATCAGAATGAATGGAGTGCTGGCAGAGCAGGAGCCACCCCTGTTCCATTCACTGCAATGGAGCTAATGGAAATACCCAAGTATTTGCTGATCAGCTATTTCCAGAAGTCCCACTGAAAATTAAATGAAGCAGCAGTACTCTTTCCATCCAGCACTCCATTCAGTCTCCTCATCAGTGCGGGGTTGCAGAAAAGACAGTGAGGAGTATCTGGGATATGGAACTTCATCAATTAACAAGTTACCCTTTATTCTGCAATAGCTGAACTGAGGAGCGTCAGACCGTCTAGGTCAAGACAGGTGGCTCAATTTTGCAGGGAAATAAAGCCAGAGGACAGGTAACAGAAAACGGGTTCAATACAGAATTCAGGCCAGAGGTCAGGATAGGCAGCAATCACAAGCCTGGGTCAAGGAGCAGAGACAAGAGTGAAGTCAGGGAATAGCCAAGTTTTAGGAAACCACGGAGACAGACCAAACTAGAGAGCACACCTTCAGATAGATCACAAGGACCTTGATGCTCAGGCACCCTCCATAGAAGGAAGATACCTGATATACCCAGGGGTGATAAATCATTAGAGGAGGAAGACTTTGTAAGAGGTGTACTAGCCCTTAAAGTGCATAGTCATGAATGTGTACGCATTGGTTTAATCGCTAGTAGACCATGACACAAGGGATAGACATTACAATCCATGTATATATATAATACTGTCCAGTGATGTCACTGAGGGCTTGTTAACATCAGCATAGGAGGTTCTGTTTGGAAACTCTGTCACTGACTTCCATGAAATAACAGTGACAACGTGCAGCATGCTGTGCTATTTTGACCTGTGTAATCCCAAAATGCCGTCCGGAACTGAATAGACTATTAAACTCAATTGGGCCTGTTCAGTGCTGTTTGGTTCCATCATAAGACGTATCTGTTAGGCAAGGTGTCGCCATTTTTCTGTTCCCCAAATGCAGCTGGAAAATAGGAACCCCTAATCCTAGTGGGAACTAGCCCTGAGTCTGATATGATGGCTGCCCAGGATCAGTTCCAGCATGTTTCAGAAGCTGAAGTCTCCTTCATTGG
Organism: Eleutherodactylus coqui; assembly: GCF_035609145.1. Classification (NCBI taxonomy): domain Eukaryota; kingdom Metazoa; phylum Chordata; class Amphibia; order Anura; family Eleutherodactylidae; genus Eleutherodactylus; species Eleutherodactylus coqui. The sequence goes on along the minus strand of NC_089841.1, from coordinate 186,234,084 downwards.
GGATAAGTGCCTATAGCTTGCCCTATTTTGTGGTACCAATAAATACTACATCTCATCCTGCACAAAAATAAGGAGTATTTGTGAGAGAAACCATAGTGTCTGCTGAACACCATCTTGTTCTCCACTCCATTTTCTAACTTACTCGACACACGTATTATTGACCTTTGCTCGCATGAATATGTAGCCAGACAGCTGATTAAATACGGGCTGGGTTTTACAAATGTACTCTGCTTAACAAATAGTAAAACAGAGGATAAGGTGTTTTTTATTTGCTCTTCTGTACATATATGTAAACCTTAAATAAGCTCAGGAATGCTTATAGAGGTAATTGCTGAGCTACTTGCCATAATCTTTGAAAATTCGTGGAGAGCAGAAGTCCCAGAAGATTGGAAAAGGGCAAATGTTGTCCCTATATCAAAAGAGGGAAGAAGGTGGATCCAGGAAACTATAGGCCTGTGAGTCTGACTTCTATACCAAGAAATATCTTTAAACAAATTATTAAACAGCATGTATGCAAGTACTTGGATAAAAATGGAGTAACCAGAGCCAGCATGGGTTTGTAACAAACAAGTCATGCCAGGCAAATCTAATTTGCTTTCAGGACAGAATCACCAACTGGGTTGATTAGGGAAATGTGGGAGAATGATCATACTCAAAGAGTGATCATAAATGGCTGCACATCCAAGTGGAAGAATGTATCAAGTGGGGTACCACAAGGCTCTGTCCTAGGCTCAGTGTTGTTCAACATTTTTATAAATGATCTGGAGGAGGGAATTGATGGGAAACTGATCAAATTTGCAGATGACACAAAGCTAGAAGGGATAGCTAACACTAGGTGAGAGAGAGAGAGTATTCAAAAAGATCTAGAAAAGCTTTAACAGTGGGCGGCAACTAACAAAATTATATTTAACAAGGAGAAAGGTAAAGTCCTACATCTGGGCAAGAAAAATGAAAAAAAGCACATACAGAATGGGAGGAATGGGATCTAAGCAGCAGCACATGTGAAAAAGACTTGGGTCTACTAATAGATCATAGACTGAACATGAGTCAATAATGGGATGCAGCAGCCAAAAAGGCAAACACAATTCTAGGATGTATTAAGAGAAGCATAGAGTCTAGATCACGTGAGGTAATTATCCCCCTCTACTCTTCCTTAGTCAGACCTCATCTGGAATATTATGTCCAGTTCCTGGCACCCCACTTTAAAAAGACATAGACCAGAGGGGTGTGTGGCCTAGCACCAGAGCAAAGTACACACATAGAAGCTCAGCTCCCAAGAAATTGGACTAATTAACCCCAAAAAACGGACCCGAGAGACACACAGAGAACCCCCACTGGCTGCCCTTGACATCGGAAACAGAGGAGGGCAGACAAAGTCACTGTTGGCATCCCGGAGACTCCATTCAGCGTTGGTGCCTACCTGCCATGCGGGACAGCGGGCTTTCCTGCTACCTGATCCAGTGCTCCAGCACCTTCAGCCTCTGGACGGAAGGACAGAGCCGGTGACATCTCCGCCGATCAGCATAAGACCGGACTGTTTGGCGGGGACTGTGGAGCTGGCGGGATTGGTGAGGAGAGACAGGCGGGAAGACCCAGAGTTACAGCGGCCGCCATCTTGTAACGCCAGAGAGAAGGTGAGAGGCTCCCTTTGGCGGTACTGCACAGAGCTAGTGATCAGCCGCCATTAGTCATCTGGAATACAGGGGATCCACAGAGAACTTTTAGTTATCCCCTCCTGAGCATCCTGGGGCAGACATAGTGCTGCTGATCACGTCAGCAACCTGCAGCACAGTGCTTCCTGCTGAGAGCAGAGGTGCTTATCTTGCAGCCGCTTACAGTGTCCACAGAACCACCTAGCAAGTGATTCCTGACCTTCCAGTCAGTTCACCAAACAGCCTTTAAGCTTGACAGTGCAAATATATCACTGTAAAAATAAGCGGAGCAGTCACATCCAGGAGGGTCTCAAGACCCAAAACCACCATCTGGAGAGTAACATATTAAGAAATCCTGAAATATAAACCTGAACAACTCTCAAACAGAAACCATCTGGTCCTATAAATAAATACATTTAATTTCTATCCGTATCATTGCGATATTTTTCACAGTCCCAGGCTTTTGCAGTTTAATCTTGCCCTGGCTGAAGAGGACGTTGCTACCACCTAGTGGCAAAATCCATACTGCAGTTTGTAATTTTATAATAGGCTCACTTGGACATCTCATCTAATTAACAAATTCCCATCCTAAAACTCCATCGACAGAAGAGAGAGATTATACTATATAGTTGACCACTGTCTTTTACTGCCCTGCCATGATCTTCTAGCAACTCACAGAAAGCTGAAATATAGATCCGGCTACCATACAGTGATAAAACATACAATATACTTTCTGGCCTTTGTTTAGCAGATACTATGCAAAATATTATTCATAATTGCAAATCCACCACGTATTCTGGTGATCTGGTGTTTTAGGTTCTTTTCTCCATTGAAACGCAGTGGTTAACATTACGCCACTTGGGGAACCATTTGGCCCTAATGTAGCTAAACCTGCGCAAGGTTCCTAACATAGGCCATCAATTGAGGAGATCCTAACTCTTGTCCCAACCTCCCCACCTGTTTGCTCCATCAAATATACAACTAAACCATGCGCCCTACTCAAACAAAACTCGTTAAGGCTTACCAATCCCAGTCAACAAACAAACGATCCTCGAAATTGGAGCCATCTTCGCTCACCCTAGATGAGTCCTCGAGTTCATCAACTGGAGATCCCATACCCACTCAAGATTCTACTCCTGAGGGCCCTTACAAACCGGAGCATATTACAACCTCCATCTCTGACTCGCTCTTATCCCAAATCCAATCCATATTAAAGAAAGAACTTTCCCAAATTTCAAACAACATAACATCTAAACTCACAAAAGAAATCCATGATCTCGGCTACAGAACAGCAGCATTGGAGAACCAAATGCATAACGCAACAACAGTCCTCGAGTCTCATGAAAAAGAAGAGCAGCTGCACGAGGAAATCCTGATCCTCCATGACAAATGGGAAGATGCTGAAAACAGAGCCGTCAGGGACCACTTATGAATTTGCTGCCTCCCTGAGTCGATCCAGGACCTTCAATCCACAACAACGGCCTTTTTCCAAGAGCTATGCCCCAAAACCCCATAGAGCAGTTGGAGATGGACACAGAGCATTACGGACCCACACAGCGGGAGGTCCTCTGAGGGACATAGTACTAAAAATGCATTTTCACCGCACCAAAGAACAACTACTGCAAGCAACCCAATCAACATCAAAGCTATTTTTTCAGGGGCACAAATACCAACTGTTCCCGGATCTAGCCCCCTCAACATTGGCGAAAAGAAGAGCCCTCAAGCCCTATTTGGAGATCCTTTAACAGAAACTAATACAATATAGGTGGGGGTTCCCATTCAGGCTAACCTTTTCATATCATGGCAAAACCCATACCATCTTTTCTATGGGGGATGCCCAATGCAGTTTCGAGAACCTGCAATTTCACCAACCTTCTCTAGTACCAAGCTCCCCACCTACATTACAGCCTCCTAGATCTCCCAGGAGATTACATAAAAATATCAGTGTCAGGAATTCAACTGTCACCCTCCAATTGGGACACTTAATCTTTTTCAGCTTCCTCCCTGAAGTTTACTTTCTGAAAACTAAGTTACTTATAACGTCTTTCCCTACCTTCTCAGATGTTCAAGAAAAGTTTAATCAATTGATCCTATGTAGAATCCTGACAGAATATCTCCACTCAATTCTGAGGAGGTCACCTATTGTAACAGTCATATGCCTAGCCAGTGACAGTATACACCACCTTCTCTCAAATAGGACTCCACCTTCTAGATCCTCCTGAAGTACATCCAACAACGAGAAAAGGTGATAACGGAGAACTACCACCTTCTTAGACACATTGTTCCCCTTCGAACTTTCCTAGAGCGACATGAGAACTTTCTGGAAGAGTTATTTCTCCCCGTTCATCAAGTACTATTCAAATGAACTTTTGGCTCACTTTCAATTTGGCTACAGGAGCTTTAAGTGATGAGAACATTTTTAAGTTACAGTGGTGGGTTCATTGTTCATTGACCATTGATCGCTATGCCATATGTTTTATGATTGTTAGAAACTGTATAGATATATTATTCTTTTTTTTGTTGTTTTGTTTTTTCTTTCCTCTACCTCTTTTCACTGCTTTTATCTTTGTCCTTAGTTTGTCCTTCCTACTTTCTTTTAGGCCCTTATTTTTGTACCCTCATGATTCCCTAAGGGGTCTCCTCACTTTAACTCTTCAATATAACTATCAGTTCCTCTCTGGCACTACTGCAGTGTGCTGAAACCATTTGCAGTTGCTGTTATGACTACCACAGCAGCTCTTATTAGACAAGCTAACTGTATTGTCTTCAATGTTACACTTCAATGTTGGCCATCCACTCCACCCCCCTCACACCCCACTCTTCCCTCGTCTCTCTCCCTTCTTCTCTCTCGGGGCTGTGACCCCTGGATGCTATTCATTTTTTTAAACTCCTTACACAACCTCCAATGGATTTAAAAATTATTTTGCATAATGTGCAGGGTTTTAATTCCCCTAACAAATGATCCAAGGCTTTCCGCTATTATAAAAGTGTCCACGCCGATATAGTGTGTATACAGGAAACCCATTTCTCCACCCACTCCTCCCCGTGCTACCTTTCTCCTCACTTCCCTATTTTTTTCTCGGCAACAGGCCTATCTAAAACAAAAGGAGTGTCGATATGTTTTGGGCACTCTGTTCCTTTTACTTATACATCAACCATTTCGGATCCTGAAGGTCATTTCCTAATACTAACGGGTGTAATCCAAGATGTCGCAGTAACCATTGTTGCATACTATACCCCGAACTCTAGACAAATTAATTTGCTAACAAAATTATTTGAAGTGGTGGAGTCTAATAATTGCGGTACTGTCATTATGTGTAGGGACTCCAATTGTATTCTAGACCCGAGCCTGGACAGAAACGCTGTATCACCCCCAACACCACAATTATTACCACAACACTCCATATCACATAACTTTAAAAAGCTCCTCCTACAATTCCACATAGTGGACGCTTGGCGGGAAATTAATCCTACTGTTAAAGACTTTACGCATTTCTCAGCTCCGCACTCTTTATATAGGAGAATAGATCATATTTTAGTGACCACGTCATTTCTACCACGAATAACACACTGCAAAATTCTCACAGTCCCTTGGTCAGACCACAGTCCAGTATCAATAACCTGTGACTCCCTAATGTCAAAACCTACTAATACTTCATGGTCCATTAATGACTCCCTTTTAGCACTCCTCTGAAATAGTGTCCATAATAACACCACAACTTGAAGAGTATTTTGCTTTAAATAGCCCTTCTGTTTCTTCTCCTGTCTCCTTGTGGGAAACCGATAAAGTTGTACTCCGAGGCATCCTTATCCTGATATCACCTCGAAGAAAAAAAGGAACGCCTACAAAAACATTTAGAATAAAAAAAAAAAGTTTTACAGTTAGAAGAAGCCGCAAGAAGATTCCCATCCCGAGAGATTTTAAGAGTACTCTCTCAGGCCAGGGTAGAACTAGACTTATGCATTACAGAGCTATTCAAGAGGAAACTACGATGGTCCCGCCAGCCATACTACATATTAAATAACAAACCAACAACACCTTTATCCCGTAGGCTCTGAGCCAAACCAATAGTGAACCCCTTCATCGGACTCCACACAAAACATGGCACAGTCACGGCAAATCCTTTGACAGTAACATCAGAATTCAGGCAGTTTTTGGCCAAACTATACTCCGACCCACATCACACACCTCCTAAGCTACTGACTGCATACCTTCGAGACACCACACTTCCCACATTCCCTGAAGCATTTTTGGAACACTTGGCATCCAAAATCACTCGAGAAGAGGTCAAGGAAGCAATAAAAACAATGAAAGTTAACAAGCGTCTGGGTCCGGATGGCTTTTCTGCCACGTACTATAAAAAATTCTCCCCAACTTTTCTCACACATCTGGCAAATTATTTTAATGCGATACGTGATGGTCAACAAGTGGGACAGACATCATTTATGGTAGCTATCTCGATGGTTCCCAAGCCCGAGAGGGATCTATTGGATAAATAGAGTTACCTACCTATATCCTTAATCAATGTAGATAAAGATAAAACTACTCACCAAAATCCTAGCCTCGTGACTAAATGAGGCTTTACCATCTATAATTGAAAAATATCAAGTGGGTTTCATGCCTGGCTGCCAGGCGCCAGACAGCATACGATGAATAACCCACCTCACACACATCTGTCAAGCCGGCGGCATCCCTGCCATGTTGCTCTCCTTGGGTGTTTATAAAGCCTTTGATACTTTGAGCTGGTCATACCTGTTTTACGGTATTGGGGCACTGGAAGTTTCCCACCAAGTTGTTAACATGGCTGAGGATTTTATACCACGCTCCCAAAGCCTTTGTTCATTATAAAGTCTTTTTGCTCTGATAATTTTATGATCCGGCAAGGCACAAGGCAGGGTTGTCCACTTTCCCGGCTCCTCCTTATCTTAGTCTTAGAACCATTAGCTATAAAAATCCATAAGAAGGCCTTTACCCACTAGCGTTTTTTTTTATGCTAGTGGGTAAAAGCGCTAACCCTGACATTCAAGGAGTTGAATTAGCTTCAATCGATCACAAAATCAGTATGTTTGCAGATGACATCTTAGCTATAATGACTTCTCCCCACATTGCACTTCCGAATCTTAAGGCAGAACTGTCCAGGTTAGGGTTGCTTTCAGGCCTGAAGATTAATGAGGTGAAATCTAAAGCTTTTAACCTTACTTTGCCCTCACACACTCTTACTACTCCAATCCAATTACTCCTTTCAGTGAAGGTCCGGTTCACTGGGCCATCTGGGAATAAGTTTGACAAATTCATATGCTACATTGTATGTGCAGAATTACATCCAACACCTCCGAAAACTTAAACTACTATTGGAAAGTTGGGATCAATACCATATATCATGGATTGGAAGGGTGAACTCCCTAAAGATGTCATTCCTTCCTAAACTCCTTTACTTTTTTAGAGCTCTTCCGGTACAGGTGCCTATGCATATCCTGAAGACACTTAAGCTGATGACCATTCACTTCATCTTGAATAACTCTATTCCCAGGGTAGCATTTCCCACTCTATATAGACATAGACTACAAGGCGGTTTGGGAGTTCCACACCTAACGATATATTACAAGGCAGCCCAGGTGGCCCAGTTGGCCTCCCTTCATTCTACTACGAATGCCCATCTTTGACTTACTCTAGAGGCCATGGAAATACATCCTCTCAGAGTATACCCACTTTTGTGGACTCCCCCAGCCCACAGGCCAGCCATATCTAACCCTATTCTGAAATATTCCCTTAGGGTCTGGGTTTCCATAAAATACTCTGAAAACTTGATCTCCCCTCACCAACCTCTTTTATCACTCACGCACAACTCTTTTTCCATGCAGGCTATGACTCCCCTCTAGCATATTGTCTGGACAATATGAGGCATTACAAAAGTACACCATCTACTCTCACCGGAGGGCGTGATTTCATTTCTCACCCTTCGAGAAAATAAAGATCTGCTGCCCTTTGAAATATTTTGTTACTTACAGCTTAAAAAATTGTTTTTCCTCTTTCTGAAAAACACAAATGCCCCGTACGTTATTACCCCATCTGAAACCTTTTGCCTTAAACACCAGCAAGTAAAAATTCTCATCTCTCAAATCTATTCGAACCTTGTCCACTCCAAGTACCGAACACAATTATCATATGTAACAAGATGGGAGCAGGACTTGGGTAATACTTTGGAAGAGGAGGAGTGGTCTCAGATTTGGAGATCAAACAACTGTGGAGCCCATAACACATTAGTGTTGGAAACCTAATTTAAAATCTTTTTGCGTTGGTATTTAGTCCCCACCAGAATTGCACATGCGGTTCCTGGCTACTCTAAGGACTGCTTCCGGGGTTGTTCCTTCACTGGAGACATGTTCCATATATGGTGGTCCTGTCCTAGGGTTCAAAAACTCTGGAGTAGGACGCTTTTGCCTAAGGCTCCGTTTTAAACAAGCTCAAAAAGCAACAAAAAGCGACAAAAGACGGCGAAAAACAGAAAAAAAGACGTGGGAACTTACTGTGAAACCAGCGATGTCGAGGAGGAGAACGACTAAAGCAAAACCAGCAAGGCTGGAGAACTTTTTCCCAGCGTGCGGCACCCTAGCCAGCATGGAGATAGGAGAAGACCCGGCCGGCGACCCTGCGCTGGAGGAAGCGCCGGAGGACCCAACTGAAGCATAGGCAGGTGAGCCGCGGGACATAGAGGGGACGTCAGACACAGCAGGGAAGCCTGCAGACACCCTAGACACAGCGGCAGCAGCTAAAGATAACAAAGGGGCTGGGGACAGCACCAAACAGTCTAAACAGCTTAAGCAGACCAGGGGACATAAGATGGCGCCGGACACGCTGTCACAGAGCGCCCCATCCCCCACAGACAGTCCAGCAAAACAGAAACCAAAAATAACTGATGAAAGCAGCCCAACTAGTCAGGATGAAAACACCATTACAAAAGAAAGTGGTCTGGCCAGCCTATCAGCTTCCAATAAGCCTGCATCAGAACTTTATATTAAAGAGATTGTAATGGCGCTACATGAAAACATTCAGTCTGACATAAAAAGCCTGACCTCATACGTTGACACCACAGTTCAAGAAGTCAAAGACCGCATGGGGAAAACAGAATCAAAAATGGGTGAGCTGGTCAAGTCTCACAATTCCCTGATAGATGCCCACTATGATTTGGAGGGGTCTGTAGCCAAATTGCAACAAAAGTTAACAGACTTAGAAGATAGGAACAGACGTAATAACGTCAAACTAAGAGGCGTCTCTGAAAAAATATCAAACGCTGAAATTACAGGCTTTGTGATACGTTTCCTTCGCAAAATTTTGCCAGACATCCCAGACAAGGAGTTAAAAATAGACCGAGCTCACAGACTGCCTCTCCCGAAAATCCTCAAGGCTGACACCCCCAGGGATATCATAGTGCGCATACATTTTTACAGCACAAAGGAGGCACTTATGAGCACTGTCAGAAAGCTAAAGACTAGAGATGAGCGAGCACCAAAATGCTCGGGTGCTCGTTACTCGGGACGAAATTATCGCGATGCTCGAGGGTTCGTTTCGAGTAACGAACCCCATTGAAGTCAATGGGCGACCCGAGCATTTTTGTATTTCGCCGATGCTCGCTAAGGTTTTCATGTGTGAAAATCTGGGCAATTCAAGAAAGTGATGGGAACGACACAGCAACGGATAGGGCAGGCGAGGGGCTACATGTTGGGCTGCATCTCAAGTTCACAGGTCCCACTATTAAGCCACAATAGCGGCAAGAGTGGGCCCCCCCCCTCCCAAAAACTTTTACTTCTGAAAAGCCCTCATTAGCAATGCATACCTTAGCTAAGCACCACACTACCTCCAACAAAGCACAATCACTGCCTGCATGACACTCCACTGCCACTTCTCCTGGCTTACATGCTGCCCAACCGCCCCCCTCCCCCCCACAGCGCACACCAAAGTGTCCCTGCGCAGCCTTCAGCTGCCCTCATGCCACGCCACACTCATGTCTATTTAGAAGTGTGTCTGCCATGAGGAGGAACCGCAGGCACACACTGCAGAGGGTTGGCACGGCTAGGCAGCGACCCTCTTTAAAAGGGGTGGGGCGATAGCCCACAATGCTGTACAGAAGCAATGAGAAATACAATCCTGTGCCACCGCCATCAGGAGCTGCACACGTGGGCATAGCAATGGGGAACCTATGTGCCACACACTATTCATTCTGTCAAGGTGTCTGCATGCCCCAGTCAGACCGCGGTTTTTAATTCATAGACACAGGCAGGTACAACTCCCTATTGTGAAGTCCCTGTGGACCGACAGCATGGGTGGCTCCCTGGAACCCACCGGCGGTACATAAAAATATCCCATTGCAGTGCCCATCACAGCTGAGGTAGTAATGTCATGTTTAATGCAGGTGGGCTTCGGCCCACACTGCATGCCCCAGTCAGACTGGGGTTCTTTACAAGTGGAAACAGATGCATTTATAATTCCCTGTGGACCCACAGCATGGGTGGGTGCCAGGAAGCCACCGGCGGTACATAGAAATATCCCATTGCATTGCCCAACACAGCTGAGGTAGTAATGTTGTGCTTAATACAGGTGGGCTTCGGCCCACACTGCATGCCCCAGTCAGACTGGGGTTCTTTACAAGTGGAAACAGATGCATTTATAATTCCCTGTGGACCCACAGCAGGGGTGGGTGCCAGGAAGCCACCGGCGGTACATAGAAATATCCCATTGCATTGCCCAACACAGCTGAGGTAGTAATGTTGTGCTTAATACAGGTGGGCTTCGGCCCACACTGCATGCCCCAGTCAGACTGGGGTTCTTTACAAGTGGACAGATGTAGGTTAAACTCCGTGTGCACCTACAGCATGGGTGGCTCCCTGGAACCCACCGGCGATACACAAAAATATCCCATTGCATTGCCCAACACAGCGGATGTAACGTCAGCTATAATGCAGGTGGGCTAAAAATTCATTTGATTACACTGTAGGCGAGGGCCCACAAAAATTGCTGAATCAACAGTACTAATGTACATCAAAAAAATTGGCCATGGCCAACCAAGAGGGCAGGTGAAACACATTAATCGCTTTGGTTAATGTGGCTTAAGTGGTAACTAGGCCTGGAGGCAGCCCAGTTTAACGAAAAATTGGTTCAAGTTAAAGTTTCAACGCTTTAAAGAGCATTGAAACATATAAAAATTGTTTAGAAAAATTATATGAGTGAACCTTGTGGCCCTAAGAAAAATTGCCCGTTCAGCGTGATTACGTGAGGTTTCAGGAGGAGGAGCAGGAGGAGGAGGAGGAATATTAGACACAGATTGATGAAGCAGAAATGTCCCCGTTTTGGTTGGTGAGAGAGAACTTAGCTTCCATCCGCGGGTGCAGCCTACGTATTGCTTACGTATCGCTGCTGTCCGCTAGTGGAGAAGAGAAGTCTGGGGAAATCCAGGCTTTGTTCATCTTGATGAGTGTAAGCCTGTCGGCACTGTCGGTTGACAGGTGGGTACGCTTATCCGTGATGATTCCCCCAGCCACACTAAACACACTCTCTGAGAAGACGCTAGCCGCAGGACAAGCAAGCACCTCCAGGGCATACAGCGCGAGTTCAGGCCACGTGTCCAGCTTCGACACCCAGTAGTTGTAGGGGGCAGAGGCGTCACGGAGGACGGTCGTGCGATCGGCTACGTACTCCCTCACCATCCTTTTACAGTGCTCCCGCCGACTCAGCCTTGACTGGGGAGCGGTGACACAGTCTTGCTGGGGAGCCATAAAGCTGGCAAAGGCCTTGGAGAATGTTCCCCTGCCTGCGCTGTACATGCTGCCCGATCTCTGCGCCTCCCCTGCTACCTGGCCCTCGGAACTGCGCCTTCTGCCACTAGCGCTGTCGGATGGGAAGTTTACTATCAGTTTGTCCACCAGCGCCCTGTGGTATAGCATCATTCTCGAACCCCTTTACTCTTCGGGAATGAGAGTGCAAAGGCTCTCCTTATACCGTGGATCGAGCAGTGTGTACACCCAGTAATCCGTAGTGGCCAGAATGCGTGTAACGCGAGGGTCACGAGAAAGGCATCCTAACATGAAGTCAGCCATGTGTGCCAGGGTACCTGTACGCAACACATGGCTGTCTTCACTAGGAAGATCACTTTCAGGATCCTCCTCCTCTTCCTCCTCCTCAGGCCATACACGCTGAAAGGATGACAGCCCAGCAGCATGTGTACCCTCACCAGTGGGCCAAGCTGTCTCTTCCCCCTCCTCCTCATCCTCCTCATGCTCCTCCTCCTCCTCCTCAACGCGCTGAGATATAGACAGGCGGGTGCTCTGACTATCCAGCGACATATTGTCTTCCCCCGGCTCTGTTTCCGAGCGCAAAGCGTCTGCCTTTATGCTTTGCAGGGAACTTCTCAAGAGGCATAGCAGAGGAATGGTGACGCTAATGATTGCAGCATCGCCGCTCACCACCTGGGTAGACTCCTCAAATTTTCCAAGGACCTGGCAGATGGCTGCCAACCAGGGCCACTCTTCTGTAAATAATTGAGGAGGCTGACTCCCACTGCGCTGCGCAAGTTGGAGTTGGTATTCCACTATAGCTCTACGCTGCTCATAGAGTCTGGCCAACATGTGGAGCGTAGAGTTCCACTGTGTGGGCACGTCGCACAGCAGTCGGTGCACTGGCAGATTAAACCTATGTTGCAGTGTCCGCAGGGTGGCAGCGTACGTGTGGGATTTGCGGAAATGTGTGCAGAGCTGGCGCACCTTTCCGAGCAGGTATGACAAGTGGGGGTAGCTTTTCAGAAAGCGCTGAACCACCAAATTAAACACATGGGCCAGGCATGGCACGTGCGTGAGGCTGCCGAGCTGCAGAGCCGCCACCAGCTTACGGCCGTTGTCACACACGACCATGCCCGGTTGGAGGCTCAGCGGCGCAAGCCAGTGGTCGGTCTGCTCTGTCAGACCCTGCAGCAGTTCGTGGGCCGTGTGCCTCTTCTCTCCTAAGCTGAGTAGTTTCAGCACGGCCTGCTGACGCTTGTCCACCGCTGTGCTGCCACGCCGCGTGACACTGACTGCTGGCGACGTGCTGCTGACACATCTTGATTGCGAGACAGAGGTTGCGTTGGAGGAGGAGGAAGGTGCTTTAGTGGAGGAAGCATACACCGCCGCAGATACCACCACCGAGCTGGGGCCCGCAATTCTGGGGGTGGGTAGGACGTGAGCGGTCCCAGGCTCTGACTCTGTCCCAGCCTCCACTAAATTCACCCAATGTGCCGTCAGGGAGATATAGTGGCCCTGCCCGCCTGTGCTTGTCCACGTGTCCGTTGTTAAGTGGACCTTGGGAGTAACCGCGTTGGTGAGGGCGCGTACAATGTTGCGGGAGACGTGGTCGTGCAGGCCTGGGACGGCACATCGGGAAAAGTAGTGGCGACTGGGAACCGAGTAGCGCGGGGCAGCAGCCGCCATCATGCTTTTGAAAGCCTCCGTTTCCACAAGCCTATACGGCAGCATCTCTAGGCTGATCAATTTTGCAATGTGCACGTTTAACGCTTGAGCGTGCGGGTGCGTGATGTCGTACTTGCGCTTGCGCTCAAACTGTGGCACTAGCGACGTCTGGACGCTGCGCTGAGAGACATTGCTGGATGGGGCCGAGGACAGTGGAGGTGAGGGTGTGGGTGCAGGCCAGGAGACGGTAGTGCCTGTGTCCTCAGAGGGGGGTTGGATCTCAGTGGCAGGTTGGGGCACAGGGGGAGAGGCAGTGGTGCAAACCGGAGGCGGTGAACGGGCATCGTCCCACCTTGTGGGGTGCTTGGCCATCATATGCCTGCGCATGCTGTTGGTGGTGCCTCCCCAGCTGATCTTGGCGCGACAAAGGTTGCACACCACTGTTTGTCGGTCGTCAGGCGTCTCTGTGAAAAACTGCCACACCGTAGAGCACCTTGACCTGTGCAGGGTGGCATGGCGCGAGGGGGCGCTTTGGGAAACAGTTGGTGGATTATTCGGTCTGGCCCTGCCTCTACCCCTGGCCACCGCACTGGCTCGGCCTGTGCCCACACCCTCACTTGGCCCTCCGCGTCCTCGGCCACGTCCACGTCCTCTAGGCCTACCCCTACCCCTCAGCATGGTGTATTACCAGTGATTTGATTTCCCAGGCAGGAAAGAAATTGGCGCAAGGCTGCACTCAACCGTAGCTGGTTGCATCTGATTTTTTTACGTTCTCCACGCAGCACACACGTACCCAGAGCCCTTAAGACTGACACAGGCAGGGCAAATATACTTTCTTCCCTTTTGTTTAAAAGGATAGGCCCACTGCGTCTATTCACTGAATAATAAGTTTAATAACTGTGTTGCGGCCCTGCAAAACTGTCACAGAACTTTACTGTTGCAGAGTTACTAACTGTGGCAGAGCAGGTATTTCCCAGGCAGGAAAGAAATTGGTGCAAGGCTGCACTCAACCGTAGCTGGTTGCGTCTGATTTTTTTTCGTTCTCCACGCAGCACACACGTACCCAGAGCCCTTAGGACTGACACAGGCAGGGCAAATAGAATTTTTTCCCTGCTTTTTACAAGGAACACCCACACTGCGTCTATTCAATGAATAATGTATGTCTTCTGGCCCTGCCTACACAATTCTATCCCTGTAGTATTAATGCCGGGTGCAATGCTCTGCACAGCCGGTTTTGAGAAAAAAAAAAAAATATGCAACACTGCTAACAGCAGCCTGGACAGTACTGCACACGGATAGATGTGACCCTAGAAAGGACCGTTGGGGTTCTTGAAGCCTACACTAACTCCTAACACTCTCCCTGCCTAACCCCCACTTCTGTCCCTATTGCAGGGCGCAATGCTCTGCAGATCCAATTTTGGAAAAAAAAAAAAAATACTGTGCTAACACAGTACTGCACACTAGTAGATGTGGCCCTAAGAAGGGCCGTTGGGGTTCTTGAACCCTACACTAACTCCTAACGCTCTCCCTACAGCAGCTCGAGCACAATAGTACTTTCCCTCAGCTAAGTCACAAGGCATGTGTGGCGAGCCGCGGGAGGGGCCGATTTTTATACTCGGGTGACATCAGATCTCCCCAGCCACTCACAGCAGGGGGGTGGTATAGGGCTTGAACGTCACAGGGGGAAGTTGTAATGCCTTCCCTGTCTTTCAATTGGCCAGGAAAGCGCGCTAACGTCTCAGAGAGGAAACTGAAAGTAACCGGAACACCGCGTGGTACTCGTTACGAGTAACGAGCATCCCGAACACCCTAATATTCGCACGAATATCAAGCTCGGACAAGTACGTTCGCTCATCTCTACTAAAGACACTTCCGAGCCCATACTCTGAGATACGAGTATATATTGATTTATCTCAGGCCACTATGGAAGCAAGAAGAAGCTTTGCAGAGGTGACATCAGCCTTGAGGGACGCAAATATCCCTTACAGATGGGGTTTCCCCACAAAAATCATTGCCACCAGAGCAAATTTAACCCACGTCTTCCATAATCCCAACTCGGCAGCAGAGACCCTGAGTGCATGGGGCATCAAAGTCTCAAACCGTGACAAGACAACATCCGGAACAACAGCCCCTGACAAACTCAGGAAAACCTGAGAGATGAACCGACCCAAAAGTCCTTTGTCTGTTTCACCGAGTGGAACTTACCTTTTACATCCCGTCTTAAAACAAGACACTTTGAGCCCTCTCGATATGGTGACTTTACTCCCCAACCGAACCACAAGCACAAGCTTGTGCAAACGTTCATTTAACGTTACGAAAATTTTTGCCTTGTTACTCATACAACAAATCCTCCTTACTCAATTAAGAGCATCCCTCGCTCACCTGACCACAAGTTGTGTCATTTTTTTTGCTGAAAGAGGGAAGCTCCTCCTTACAAAGCAAGGTCGTTAAAATAGTCAGATACATTGTTTTTGTCTGTTTTTGTGTTTTTTATTCATTGGCAGATACGCATGGATCCTATCGTCTCTTCACCTCCTCAGATATCCTCGCATCAACAAGAAAATGGCCACAAATCTGATGTCATTAAACGCCAACGGCTTGAACACTCCCTTTAAAAGAAGCTCAGTGTGGAAGGAGGCACGTCGCCTTGATGCAGAAATTGTATGTATCCAGGAGACACACCTGTTGAATGCAGATATTTTAAGGATGACCCACAAAAAATATCCCCAGATTATACATGCGTGCGCCCCAAAAAAACACGCAGGTGTCTTAATAGCATTTAAAGATACGGTCCCATTTAGTATAGACAAACAAATATGCGATCCAAAGGGCACACTTAAAAACACACCAGTAACAATAGCCAACATATATGTCCCCAATTCACAGCAAATACGCTTTCTAAACAAAACCATAAAAAGAATAAGAAGAGTAGCTAAAGGCTCAATTATTATAAACGGTGATTTTAACCTGGTGCCAGAAAAAAGCATAGATACTACAAATCGTGAGATGAAGAGAGGAACGCCCTTAGGTGAATGGATAAGAAATAACGCATTATACGACACGTTTAGATGCCTAAATGCTTCCGCCAGGGAATACTCCTTTTTTTCTGCAAGACATAAGACCTTCTCACGCATAGACCTGTGCCTGGTAGACAAATCTCTGATCACTACAGTAGTTAAATCAGAGATAGGCACAATATCATGGGCATACCATGCACCAATAACGACCTCCCTTGCATTTGGGGAAAACCGCCACATTACCAAACTATGGAGAAACAACACATATATAATGAAAATACCTAAATTTCAAAAACAGATACAAGAAGCATTAGATGAATATTTTATATTAAACAATACAGAGGAGGTCAGCCCAGAAATAATATGGACAGCCCACAAAACCTTCATGAGGGGCATCCTCATAAAAATAGGAGCCAGATATAAAAAAGAAAAGATATCCAAAACAGAAATGCTATTAAACAAGATTCAAATCTTAGAAAAACAACTACAATCCTTAGCATCCCAACAACATTATAACAACTTATTCAAAACTAGACTAGAACTACGCAAAGTTCTACAAGGGGACCATGACAGGGAAATTACATCTCACCGTGCCAACGTTTACGCTTCTCTCAACAAACCCTCAAAATGGATGGCCAATCTGATTAAAAAGAAAATAGGAAAAACAAACATCCCGTTCCTTTGGAACTCCAAAAAAAAAGAATATAGAATAACTCATCCAAAACAAATACTGGAAGCATTCCGCTCCTTCTACAGTAGACTGTATAATCTTAAAGATGATTCAAAACTTATTCATCCGAAAGCCGTAGACATAGAGAACTTCTTGAGCAAAATTAACCTACCCTTAATAAATAAAACACAAGTGGATAAATTAAATGGTCCAATAACAACAACTGAAATAACAGATGCAATATCCTCCATGAAACAACAAAAGGCACCGGGACCTGACGGGTTCTCGGCTGAATATTATAAGATGTTCTCGGGCTCTCTGTCCCCCTGCCTAGTGAAGACTTTTAACTCAGCTATGGAGAAAGGAAGATTTCCTGAAGAAATGCGCCAAGCTACAGTAATAGTATTGCCTAAGCCCGACAGGGAGCCAGATGACCCAGCGAACCTTAGACCGATATCACTGCTTAACGCAGATGTCAAAATTTATGCTAAGGTATTGGTAAAAAGATTACTTGACATACTTCCAACGATAGCTGAGAGCTGCCCCTGAGCCAATCAGAGGCAGCCCTCACTCACCCATTCATGAATTAATGAATGGGTGTGAGTGAGGGATGCCTCTGATTGGTCAGGCTGTGACCAATCAGAGGCATCTCATTCAGCAGGCGGGGATTTTAAATCCCCGGCTGCTGAATACTACTCACAGCTGTTTAGAGCAGTTCAGGAGAACTGCAGCCTGCCGCGCTGAACTCCGTCTGCCGGGACCAGGTAAGTATATATATATTTTTTATTTTTACACATTTCTGGATGAATTGCAGGGAAGGGCTTATATATTTAACCCCTTCCCGACAATTCATCCCGCGATCGCCGGCAGCCCATTGCTTTCAATGGAGTCGGCTGGATTGCCGGCTCCATTGAATTCAATGGGCTAACATCGTTCTGCCGGGACCAGGTGAGTATATATATATATTTTATTTTTACACATTTCTAGATGAATTGAAGGGAAGGGCTTATATATTTAAGCTCTTCCCGACAATTCATCCCGCGTACGCCGGCAGCCCATTGCTTTCAATGGAGCCGGCTGTATTGCCGGCTCCATTGAATTCAATGGTCAGTGCTCGTTTAATCGAGACGAGTACCGCGTGGTGCTCGTCTCGAGTAACGAGCATCTCGAGCACCCTAATACTCGAACGAGCATCAAGCTCGGACGAGTATGCTCGCTCATCTCTAATTACTACTGATTGACTTGAATACTTATCCCCACAGCATTAGATATATACTAGGACATGCCTTGATGACAGCTAACTCCCTTATAGCTAAATACTGGAAAAATACACCCCCCCCCCCCTCCCCACATTTGGATAATTCAGTGACCGGATGGCTGAACAACGAGTGTTTAAAAAGTGGTTGGCGTTGAGAAATAACTCCCTTGAGAGACATAAAGAGGAATGGAAAATGTGGAGGTGAAAAAGAACAAAAAACAGAATCTACAAGAAGCAATTTTAATGCCAATTGTTTAAATGTTTAGTTATTAAAAATGTCCTGTCTTTTTCTTAGAAAAAAAACAAAAAACAAAACAAGGAAAACCGTTGATAAATGTTTAATCATTATATAACAAATGAGATTTTGAACATGTTATAATATACCTTGATGAAAACAAAAGAAATGAATAACAGTTACAATAATTCAATGTTAATGTATTAACAGCAAAAAATTCTGTATGCACGTTGTCTGAATCTCAAATAAAAATTTAATAATTAAAAAAAAACAAAAAAAAACAAAAAAAAACCTCTGGATTAGGACCTATTCTCTAATTTATTCAGTAACCTACCACAACTTGCGCAAAAATCCATGGGAAGCTCTGTTAAACAAAAAGATTGCAAATCTATCTCCAAACTCCAGAAAATTGATCTCTTTTTTTCTTTTTAGCTACAAAACAAACTATTGCTCATTCCTGGCAAAGAGCTTCTTTGGACTTCTCCGAAGTCCAATCATGTCCAAGAAATCATGAAATCATCTCCTATGAGGAACAGTTAAAGGATCTGGGAATGTTTAGCTTGCAAAAAAGAAGGCTGAGGGGAGACTTAATAGCTGTCTACAAATATCTGAAGGGCTGTCACAGTGCAGAGGGATCAGCCCTATTCTCATTTGCACAAGGAAAGACTAGAAGCAATGGGATGAAACTGAAAGGGAGGAGACACAAATTAAATATTAGAAAAAACAGTGAGGGTGATCAATGAGTGGAACAGGTTACCACAGGAGGTGGTGAGTTCTCCTTCAATGGAAGAGTTCAAAAAAAGCCTAGACAAATATCTGTCTGGGATGATTTAGTGAATTATGCACTGAGCAGGGGGTTGAACAAGATGAACCTGGAGGTCCCTTCCAACTCTACCATTCTATGATTCTATTAGATTACCAATTAATGTCGAGAGAGTTAGCAAACAGCTTGAGACTAGAGGCCCGGAGACCGACATCACTGCATATGCTAAGTTTAATAACTAATAATAAAGAGGTGTAACAAGTTATGCACATATGACCTCTAGCCTTGCTCTCATTGTATTTGTCTAAAACGACCATAAATACTTTGGCTTGTTAACAAATCTGTAGAATAATTTGCGATTTACACAAATGCTCTGTGATCTTTGACTCTCTAAGCTGCTCTAATATACCCTGATTTGGAACACAAAAATATATCTGGAGCACTCCATTGCGCTAATACATTCACTCAGCTCCATTGATGTAAAAAAAAATTATGGGTTTCAGAATGTGAAGACAAAAACTAATTTTATATGTATTAAGCCACACGCAGGGCTTAATAGGGATGGAATTCATGTCAGGCCTAGGAGCCTTTATTAGACCCTAAGGTGCCATGGAAACCCACTGGCACCCTACAATTGCATTGCAGGTGAGCTGATGGGGCGATTGAGGGGGTCCCCTCTGTCTAACAGCTGAGATGCAGCGATTCACATTGAC